>NC_092209.1:85819326-85890644 GCF_043381705.1 Parasteatoda tepidariorum | reverse complement strand
CTCTGTTCTTGAAGTAAAAGTGCGAGCTTTGCGCCAAAGTGACGTCACTAGAGAAAATCGGATGATTGGTGCGGCGAGAGTTTCTTCAAAGGAGTGAACCAGCCCTTCTATTCTCTTCAGCCCTGATCTAATGCGACGATTCATCTTTTATTACACGTCATTTTTCTAGCCGTTATTTATCGTTTTTCAGGCAAATTTACACTTTAATACGATACTATTTCGTAATTTAGTAATCACTTTTTGCTGCACTCGTTTCGTGACAATTCCATTGTAAAACTATAGGTAGTTTTCTGCTTTTTTTGTTTGTTTTTTGAAAAATAATAACAATTATTAACGTTTCTTCATCTCCCCACATTGCGTTTAAAAACACGTCGTTTTTATACTCTTGAAAAAAGTCCTGTCTAATAGAAATTTATTTAAAATAAAACAATAACAAATGACTGCCCATGCATTGACGTTAAACAGTGGCAACAATATTTTTGTTGCATACTTTCACTGTTATTTTAATATAATACTTTTAACTGGGCTGTAGTAGCTAAAAAGTTAAACATTTAGTTTATTTTAGTTAGGAAAAATTAGAAAATATTCATTATGTAATATTCATTAAGTATTCATTATGTTTCTAAATAATTAAGTCACTATTTATCACTTCTTAAAAAATGGTTGTCACTTTTTTTACTACTTTTTCTACGCGGACCTGTGATGAGCCCCTCAGAATATCTTTGTTAACCAAAGTCGATTATGAAGAAAGTTTTTTCTTTTTTTTTTTTGACCAATTGGTTTTTCCACTCCGCATTGGAACTTTTCATCTTGATAAGAAATAACACATCTCGTCGGTGAGATTTTAAATCTGTGGTTATAGCACGAAATACTTTTTTTTTTTAAAAAAAAAATGAACATCACATAGCTCAAAATGCGCGTGTACGAAAATGGACAAAGCTCGAAATGCGTATTTACAAAAATAAACAAAGAACAAAATGTGTATTTATGAAAATAGACATGTCTCGAAATGCGTGTTTACGAAAATGGACAAAGCTCAATATGCGTATTTACGAAAATGAACGAAGAACAAAATGTGTATTTATGAAAATGGACATGCTTCGAAATGCGTGTTTAAGAAAGTGGACAGAACTTGAAATGCCGTTTAAAAAATATAAATAGTATTTGATTCCATTTCTCAAACCAGTGCTCAATTACAGTAATCGATAACAACTGTAAATGATTTCAGATAATTACTACTATGTAATCTATTACTTTTAGTCGCAATTACGATTACAAGTAATCATGATCCCTAACTACATATATTCCTTGTTATCACAAAAAGAAACAATTACATGTAATCATGATTATAAGTAATCAAAATTTATAATTACAGGTAATCACGTATACTAAAGTTTGAGTAAATTAGTGATTAACATAAAATGTTAAACCTAAAATGTTTTTCGAAATTTTCTACCAATTATTGCTTTCTAGCAACAACAACAAAAAACTAATGTTTGATCAAAAAACAATCAGTTTCTTTTTCTTTCTTTTTTCACAAATTACTTGATAAAGGTGCCAAATATAGCTAGTCTAAATATAAAAAAAAAAAAGCAAAATATATGACCGTGAATTTTCGAAATTGTTCTTTTATATAGTTTTTTTACTGCATAAATACATGCTAACTGCACGAAACACTTACTCAAATAAACATTAAGTTTCAATTAATTTCTTATTATTTTCCATTATATTAATCAGATAATCCATTCCACGTGTTCATTCCATCAGTTTAATTTCTAATACAATTGATTTTTCTGTCAGTTAGGGAAGAGGCATTTTGAAACTTCCCTTTTGTGGGGATTAAACTAATTTGTGGCTTGATTCAGGGCTAAAGCTTGATTTGCCACAGTAGGTTCAAATTCTCTCCCACTTTTGGATAATTAATGTTCTACTGTAATTGTAATCAAATAAATTTTACTATTTATATAAAAGAAAACTATTTTAATTGTTACAGTTGCCATTGCTGCTGGAAGAAAATTAGCTATTCGGTTATTTGCCGATGACGCCGACAGCCATTTAAATTATGCAAACATTCCATCTGTTGTATTTAGTCATCCTCCTGCTGCTACTGTCGGTCTCACTGAAGGTATGACATTTCATTTTATTATTGCAACTAATTTTCTTAGATTTTTCTTTCTTTTTGAATAGAAGTTATTCATAATGAATAGAAATTATTCTTTTTTTTTTCCGTACGCATTTTGCTCGTGATATGCAATTTTAAAAAGATTTTGTTTTGAAATAATTTTGATAATGATTACTAATATTTCACTTCTGAAATTTGAATTTATGCATTTTAACGTTTGTAATCTATGTTCAGATGTTGATTGTATCTGATTTATATTTTGTTTGTTACTGTGTAAGAATAATCTATCTTAAAAATGATTTATATATTTATGATTTACTTACTTTGTAATCAATATTTCAATTTTAGAGCAACTTCAATGTTCGATCTTTTCATTTTATTTTGTTTTCAGGAAATTTTCAAAACGTGTTTATAATCATTTAATGAACTTCAGCGTCTCTTATTATTATTATTTAGTTTTTTTTTTTAATTTTATTTTCAATCTTATTGCAGATTCTTGCCTGAATCTGAAATTCTGTTTTTTTTTTTTTTTTTTTTTTTTTTTTTTTTTTTTTTTTTTTCTTCCTCCAGATGTTTATTTATTTACTTATTAAACAGATAAATTCCCCGAAAATTCGCTGGCCCCAAAAGTCACCCGTGCCCAAATGATGGGCGCGGGTGACGTCAGATCGTGAATAATCCCGTGACTCCCCGTTTCAAATGAAAACGAAAGTAAGCACTTTTGTTTTCTAAGAGTGCTAATTATTAAGGAGATAACTTAATAATTAGCACTCTTAGAAAAGTAATAAAAATTTCTTTTAAGTTTTGAGGGCTTCTGAATGCCCTAAATTTTTTTTTTTTAAAATTCACTTTAATTGTCCATTCCTCTTGCTTCCCAATATCTCTATAATTCGATATTCGCCCTAGGAAGTTCTACAGGGAATATTAATCCATAGCTTCGTTTCGTTGTCACAACAGGGACAGGCGGCCTCAGTAAAAATACGAATATGATACAGATGAACAGCAAAGCAATCATACCTGCTCGGCAAATAGATGCAAAGCGATCTAGTTTAGGTTTGTCGGGCATTTCTAAAAGACAATTATTTCTTCCATATTCGGTTTTTNCTGATGATTATTATTTATTTACTTATTAAACAGATAAATTCCCCGAAAATTCGCTGGCCCCAAAAGTCACCCGTGCCATGATGGGCACGGGTGACGTCAGATCGTGAATAATCCCATGACTCCCCGTTTCAAATGAAAACGAAAGTAAGCACTTTTGTTTAAAGATAATTTAATAATTAACACTCTTAGAAAAGTAATAAAAAATTTCTTTAAGTTTTGAGGGCCTGAATGCCCTAAATTTTTTTTAAAAATTCACTATAATTGTCCATTCCTCTTGCTTCCCAATATCTCTATAATTCGATATTCGCCCTAGGAAGTTCTACTGGGAATATTAATCCATAGCTTCGTTTCTTTGTCACTTGGCAGGCGGCTCAGTAAAAATACGAATATGATACAGATGAACAGCAAAGCAATTATACCTGTTCGGCAAATAGATGCAAAGCGATCTAGTTTAGGTTTGTCAGGCATTTCTTAAAGACAATTATTTCTTCCATATTCGGTTTTTATTTTAAATAAGAATTCATCCTGGGGCATTAACTGCATAATTTAATAGATAGTTTAGAACTGAGGTAAGAGGTTTTTTGTTTCATACAAAGTGTCAACTTAGCACATATTTTTGGCAAAAAAAACCTGTCTGATCATTGCCATAGCAACACCAATTGCCTGAGAATCATTGCAAAACAACACGCTTTTGATGAGAGAAAAGTTAGCGGCTGTTGACTATTAAGAATTTTTTACAATGACTAGATAGTAATACGACTTTGTGTACTTTTTCCATTGAAAAAGTGCATAAATTCCAAAACCAAATATATTTAGCTTATTTGAAAAGCTATGCAATTGAATTCTTTTAATCATATATAATAGTTTTTAGTCCTAAAATATTCTCTAAAGAATCTTTTTGTAATATGATGTTAATAAATTTGCAAGTGTGCATGTGAGATATAAATAACTAGCTTTTTTTTTAATAATTGTAATATCAGAATTTATCATTTTGTTTATAAGTATTTGTGTTAAATCAAAGATGGCGCTGCCATGATTGTTCTCTTCAGAATTACCTTCTTCCTAAAAGGAGACCGTTTTGTTCTGACTAGCAAGTGTGAGGTTGTTTGACTTGAGATTGTTTACTATTTTTTTTTTTTTTTTTTTTTTTTTTTTTTTTTTTTTTTTTTNTTTTTTTTTTTTTTTTTTTTTTAATAAAAACGAAGGCTGTTAATTTTTACTTTGGAGTTTCTTCAATAAGTCTATAGCAATATAATCACTGTTACTACATTGGTTATATACAACTTCAATATTTTTAACTGTAATGGTGCATATATAAAATGAAATAAATATTGTTTTAGTAAAAATATTAATATTTTATGGAGATTTGAGTTCTCGCATAATTCAGGAATTGGAGTTGAACATTTGGCTTCTAGTTTCGCAGTTCTGATTAATAGAGTTCTTTTTTCTATGCTAAACATTAATGTACCTAGCAATTTTAATTACCTCATGTAGCATTACTATTTGAGATCTGTAATTTTATTACTAATATATATGCTTCGGAATAACAAAACAGATACTTCATAAATGTTGATAATTATTATTATCATTGTCTTTTCCATTTTATTGTAGTTGAAGCTATCAAGGAATTTGGAAAAGAAAATATAAAGATTTACACTAGTGTCTTTACACCTATGTATTTTGCCATTACCGAGGAAAAAACCAAATGCCATATGAAGTTAATTTGCTTGGGAAAAGAAGAAAAGGTATTTATTTGTTTATTATTTTTTAATATAGGTTATTAGTATTTGAAGTCTTTATACTGCCTATCTGCATTCTTATACTGCATTTTACTAAGTGTCAAAAATAACTTTTTTGTTCAAATTGTCTTCATAAACAAGGATCAAGTCCACTAGACCCTTGTCTATAGATAAGGTGAAAAACTTATTTTGTTTGTGAATGTGAAGGCTTTGTTTGTGTATTAGGTGTAAAAAAATTGTTGTCACACGTTCTTTTGTTTTTTTTCTGTGTAGGTGATAGGCCTTCACATGATTGGCACAAGTTGTGATGAAATACTTCAAGGTTTTGCAGTTGCAATTAAAATGGGTGCAACTAAAAAACAATTCGATGAATGTGTAGCAATCCATCCCACATCTGCTGAAGAACTAGTCACAATGCGTTGAAAATGCCTTACCATTATTGTAAATTTGAAAACTACTTTTTTACGATTCTATGTATTAAAAATGTATTATGTCGTATGCATGTTAAAATAATAATCATATATAAAAAGAAATAAAGCATTTCTAGTTCATATTTTTATGATATAGGGAGGCAAAAAAAAGCCCCATTAAGTCAAAACTTAAGGAGTAGTTTTGAACTTAAAAGGGAACAGTCCCCAGGTGAAACAAATTTCACCGATGAAATCTGCCACCTAGCAACTGCGGTGTAGTTTTGAAAAGTGTGAAATTGGAATTCAGTATTTTTATCCCCATTATCAGAGCCTGACAAAGGCAAGGGTATACGGGGCAGTTGCCCCTGGCCTCGCATAAGAGGGGGCCCCCAAATCGAATTGATAGCTTATTTAAATAAAACTTTTTTGAAACAAAATATCAGTACAGTGTACAATAAATCAGTTTTATGTTAGCTTCTTCATTAATCTATCGTATGAACACAGAAAATCCATATTTCGTAAATCCATGTCTTTCTAGTGCTGAATTCAGCTAAATTTTTGCAATTACTATGGATGAATTTGGCCAATCAAAATCCTGTATTTTCACATATTCCAAAATGCGATATGTTTACAAAAATACAAGCTTCTGATTGACTTGATTGAGCCATCGTAATAGCCAAAATTTAGCTGAATTCCGCCCAATTGTCAGCAACGATATGAATTCTTCACAGCTAGATGACAAAGTTAACAATTAGAAAACTGCATTAGGCATGATGGATATAGAATTGTCAGAACATCAATAAAATGGACAACAATGTTTCGTCTGACCAGAGGAGGGGGACTTTATAGCTATTTTAGGTTCTAGTCAATTTTCTTGTTATGTATGTAAAATGAGGTGAAAAATTTAAATACCTCCATAAGTTTAATTCTTCTTACTGAAGTAGTGAAGAAGAGGGGGCCCCCAAAGAAGGTTTTGCCCCGGGGCCCCAATTAGGCTAAGTCAGGCCCTGCCCATTATTGCTTGATAAAGGCTTTTGACTTCAAGGGAATTTGCACATCAAAAGCTAACACCAGTGTATTATTTACAAATGAGATTAGCTTTAATGACTGAAGGAAAATAAGTACAAACTGGAAGGCACCACAACTGCTCGCTGCACTAACTAAACTACTTCTTTCAGTTCGTATCAATTACATGGAACACTTATGAAGTCTAGGTTTTGGAAGAAAAAGAATTGGAATTTTCTCATATGGATGGTTGACTGAATGTAAACAATTACAGTAGGGAACCGATTATCCGGAACGATCGGGACCAACGCTATTCCGGATAACTGATTTTTCCGGTTTTCTGAATCACTACAAAAAGCCGTTTTTTTAATTGTTAAACCCAACTAAAAAAAATTTTTGGAAATAAACTTAAAAAGAAGAAAAAACGATGAAGTAATACACTGATGATTATTTCCAAAATGATGGTAAGGTAAACATCTTTCAAAAAAGAAAGAAAAATCCTAAAATCTTATGAGGGAAAGAAAAAATGGCGGAAAATTTATTGAATTTCGTTCCGGTTTTTTGGTTTTCTGATTTCCGGATAACGGGTTCTGTACGTACAACCTTTCTAGAAACCGTAAAAAATTTAGAAAACTTCCGTGTATCCCCCTTGACTTATGTTATGCTTAGATTGTGATGTGTGAACAGGCCCAAGTTTTATTATTGTGATTTCTGTTTAAATTTACACACGCAATTTTACCATTCGTAAGAGTTCTCTGCCATTTATAAATTCTAGCAGGTTATGAGCCTAAGACAAATTTAAGAAAATTAGTATCACAGCATAAAATACTGCATGTCTACCATGTTTCGTGTGTAATCCCTTAATTAGCTATATTTGTTATAAGTAGCGCCGTTTTTAATAATTTGGGTAGCATAAGAAGCTTTATAAGTCTGTCGAATTAATTTGTTTAGTCGAAAATTAAATTGAAAGAACTCATTATATTGAAAAAACTACAAGTCTAATAATATTAGAATACGCGCTCTTTTAATATTAGGCGTGTGACGAATATTAACCCCAATGCCATCTACGGTTAGCTTTACACAGTCATAACCATCTCATACATATTTAAAAATTTCAGTGCATTTAGCATTATACGGCTATAGTGCGACATAAAAGAAATTTAATTACCTACCTACCACTGTATGGAGAAACAACACTTTTAAATCCTATATTCGAACAAAAACTTATTAAATGTGAGAAAATGTCAGAAAAGCATTGAATCAAATCTAATTTTATACCAGAATTTAAAAAGAAATCTTATTTAATAAGCAACGGAGTTTTACCCGATCTCTGTTAACAATACACCTCTCCCTCCCTGCGTTAATTATTAAGGATTAACATCACATGACCGTTTTCACATGATTTTAGGAAAACCAAACCAGCTTTGTTACAAAAGAAGAAAACATTTTGAAACTTTGAGAGATTGTCTTTAAGGAATTTATTTTATGACGTTAGCAAAATAATTATGCAAATTTCTTTTCCATTCAATTTGAATGCAGAGCAGTCGTAGTTAATAATGAATCTCATAGATGGCGCTACTAGTGGCATTATGTGCATTAAAAGTTTTGTCACTTAAGTTTTTAAAAACGTTTCTGAAGTTCTTAGAATAAATAATTAAAAACACATAATTTTAAAATAGTTACAATTTCACTTTAGATGTTTTACTTTACTTTTAATGCTTGAATGAGCTGGACTGATTTTCCTGATACGCTGCTCAATTTTTTTTTTTTTTATAAAAAGTCGCCAACTTTCGAGACATCTACTTGTTGCATTCATTTCTAATGGCAACCAAATACGTGTGCTTACGTCACTCAGAAACTTTTTCAAAGTAGATTTTCCGAGGTTGAATGCCCAAGCTTTCCGATTTTTTTTATAAAATAACAATATTTCCTTTCCTGACCCCAGTGCCGGATTACCCAAGGCCATGGCCTGGGACCCCCAATGATTAGGGGCCCCCTTAAAATGAATTTTTTTTAAATAAATTTAAAAAATTAAGAAAAACAATGATTTAAAAAAAAATCAATTTCAAATATATATGTTATGATTATAAAATGTAATGATTTAGTTCTAATTTAACAAAATAAAGTAAAATTCAATTTATTTTTATTTTAAATATGCTTTCTTGAATGAAAAGATACATAAATACTTTTATATTATATTTGAATAAATAAAAAATATACGAGAAAAAAAATTTAATCTATGGGCCCCAAAAATTTGAATGGCCTAGGGCCTTGCATACGCCTAATCCGGCACTGCCTGACCAATATTTAACCGAAAGTCACAAATAATCTAAAATTGTCCGAAGTTTTACTTTGTTGGTGTTTATAAAATCAAAATATTTTATTTACTCATTTTGCTCGCCGTTTCTTATTTTTTATTATTTTAATTTTTTAAAGGAATTTTTTAAAACTAAATTATGTAAAAAAAGCATGGGAGAAAAAACTTGACGTTTTATTAGAAAGAACAAAAAGAAATAAAAATTGTAATAAGGAGAAAATATAGGAAAAGAAAACCAATTATTTCTTTACTTTTTACGTGTTGAAATAACGTTAACAAGAGGCAAGCAATTTACAAATGCTCCGGACAGGCATCATAACAGCCGGGTACCGAACTTCATGTTTTCGATAGAAATGCTCAGATGGGTCAGCTGTACTGGAACGAGGTCCTTGTTTCCTATGTGAGACTTTCCCGAAGCATATTGACCAAATTTTATCTCAATAACGCCAGTCCATGCAAGGTCCAACTATCTGACGAATACCTCCAATCGTAGAACATTTAGCGGTTAAAGAAGCCTGCGCTGTCCCCAGACCTTAATCCCATCGAACACTTATGGGACGCTAAATTGTAGCTCAAAGACATAGATAAGTTCAAAGTTGCCTCAGGGATTGATAAGGACCCTTGTAAACACTATGAAACAACGATGCAAGAATTGTGTTGCTGTTAGAAGCGATCATAGACCCTATTTTTTTTATAACCGTCGTTGAACAGCCGACCCAATTTTGAGTTTACGACTACCAATGTTCAACTCTGTAAACTTGTATTTTTGAACCCAATCCGGAAGACAAGAAAACTCCTGAATCTGTACCTCCAGATTTGTTATAGAAACTTGGAGGACTTTGTGACCCCAACATATTTAACGTGCACCAGTCACCGTTTAATACACGGGGATTCTTCGGCTAGCCGGATCCGAACTTCCTTTCTCACAAACACGAGTCCAACGCCCTACCAACCGGGCTATCTCGACCTTGGATTAAGTAGTGGGAGAAATTTGCTTTCGAGGACTTTTAGGTGGAACTAACAAGCATTTGCGTTACATGGAGGAAAACCTCCCACGCTTGGCCTGACTACAAAAGGCCTCTTGATTCGTCTTTCGCTGAGGATATTTTACGTCAGCTCTGCCGTCGGTGCTAGCCGAGTGCGGAATCGACCAGATATCTCAGGGATTCAATCCCGGGTCAATTCATTGGGAGGCGAGCAGGATGACGGTCAGCTGCTGTGTTGAACAAGTGACCAGTTTTCTTAATTAGTGTATAAGTTACGGCCGTTTTCGTTTTCCCAAATACTAGTCTAATATTGCAAGATATGTATTTTGGCCAGGTTATGTTTTGCTTTACATGCTTCGTTGGTCTTTTTTCTTTTAATTAAAAAAAACACTAAAAAAATATATTTATAATTTTAAAAAAAAAACATTTTTAATTTTATAAAAAACATTTGTTTTCTCTAGTGTTATGGTAATACTTGATTTAACTGTCGCACAAATCCAAAGATAAATTTAAAACAAGCTGAAAATTGTTTAATGTTAAATAAAATAAATTAAGCTAAAATGATTCTACAGTTGCAACGTTGGTCGCAGAAATTATACAGTGTCTTTAAAAATTATTACAGAATATTAATAAAAAATAATTGTAATTCTAAAAATTATACTAATATAAATCAAACGAAATAACCAGTAACCACAATTATAAACAATATTATTACTTTACGATTTCAATATTGTTGAGTAGTAATAATTGATGGCTAAGATTATATATATATGTATATATATTATTACGTTAGAATATATATACATATATTCTAACGTTTTAATTACAAGGAATTATATATTTTGGCTTTTTTCTTTTTTAATTATAAAAAACAGTCTGGCAGTCAATAAAAAAATCTGTTAGATCATCAGAATTATATTTGTACTAAAATATAAAAGCGTAGTCAGATTTTTTTTCACTCAACCTGAAAATGTATCAATAATTGATTTTGTAAATTAGAGAAAGTTCAATTATATTAACTGTTTCTCTTAGCAAATGCAAATTTGAAAAATTATTGTTTGGAAGTAAGCCGCATTTGAAAGACTTTGCCTTTTGCCAGAAAAAAAAAATAGGTGTTTCATATGCTATATTTCATAATCATAAATTATTAAAATCCTAAATAAAATATTTTTCACTTATTTTGACCATAAGTAATACAAAATAATGAAAGAAATATGAAATACATGTATAATAATAATTTTGCGTCAAAGGGTTAAAAGAGAATTAAAAGATTTAAGTTTGTTGCAAGTATTCTAATATCATTTGAATCTTATATTGCCAAAGCCTCTGTCTGACATTTAATATTCTTGATGTATTACATAATTCACATCACCAATACATAGCTTCTGAATTATTAACGAAAATAACAGAATAGAGATAAAGGCGGAAGCTCTTCTACAGTTTGTTTACGCAATCTAGTGACGTAAGACCCACAATTCAGTGAACACAGAACAGAAAAACAAGAAAAAATATCAACCTGTTTCCTCTGGAATAAAATCATAAGAAAACGATTCCGTCAGATAAATCACGTGATCAGAGTAGCTATTTCATTTATTCGAGTACTTGATTTTCTAAGTGTCATAAAATAGTAATATGATAACAATTTTTGTCTGATGCAGATTAAATGTTATAAATTCTTCGCATAACTTTTTCTGTGCTAATGTTATTTAAAAAATAAAGTTTAAATAAAATAATAGTGCTTTAATCAAACAATGTTTGAGTTTAGAACGAGTTTTTACTAAATATATGACGATATTTTTCCTTTTTATTTTTATTCTCAATTCTTCCAAAAAGTTTCCGCAATACATAATAACAATTTTAATTTGTTAAACATTGAAATCTCTTCCAGAAGAGCAATTTATCATTTCTAGAACAGAAAATGCTATAAACAGAAAATGCCTGATGCTCTTAATTAGTTAAGATATTTCTGCAATAAATTATTTAGACGGAAGAAAATTAAAATTTAACCCTTTATTAATGAAGGAAGATTATAAAATATTCAACAAAAAAAAGTTTTTAAAATCGTTTTGGTAAAAACTCCAGAACGTTTGACTTTTTTCCCTCCCATATAAAAAATATAGACCCCTATTGATATAGAAAATTAAAATTACGATTTGGGGACAGCTACTATATTCAGCAACATTTCTTTCGTATTGTCGAATTGAGAAAATATTTCTTCTATTTTCGTCTTAAGTTAAACGGATGTATCTTTAGTTTCTGACACAAGTCGACTAGTTATGACGGAAACAAGTTATCTATTTTTTCCATTTTTATTCTATTCTTTTTTCCCACCTCGTTAGAGTTGATTTTTGTGTCAAAGAATACAGGTACAGTAGTATAATGAGCTTGATCGTTTGCTTTTTTTTTCATTAATTATTTCATTACAGATAATTATTTAAAAAAATGCATTTGGACCTTTCTATAAGTTTTATTTTCTAATTCAGTTGTTCTAAATTACTGCAGTTGAGAAATTCTGGATAGAACAAATTATTAATTATTCTGTAATGCACCACCACCCATCTTGCAAACAAAAATTAATTAACCTACATAATTAACGTAGGAAATTTTATAACTGTTTTTTTTTTTTCATTCAATTTCAATTGACTTTGAAAAACAGTTTAGTTATAGCTGTTCAATTGTTATTTTTAAATGTTGTTCAATTATTTATCTACAATTTAAAGATATAATTAATTTATTTACAGTAAAACAAAGTAGTAAATAGATTTTTTTTTTCACTAACGAAGTTTAAAGCTAGCTGTAATTAATTTTTTGAAAGATAAAATACCAAATTTTTAAAATACTGTATTGAATATAACTTTTCAAATATGATGCTAACTTAGCTTTTTAATCTTCATGAAAAATTTATTTTGTATATTATTACTCAAACGATAAGTAATCATTTCATTAACTTTGTAATATTAATTAATCTAAAAACTGAATTCATTTCGATTTCTTTTTTTTTTTCCTGTAACCCTCTACTGAAAAAGGTTGTGCATGTGCACACCTGTGGTCATGACCAGGACTCGTAACGGTCGACCAATAAATTTAAAACTGCGACTATATTTTTAGATTTTTATGTAAGAAAAAAAAGTCGGTCTGAGAATCGAACTCGAGTGATATCCCCCCCCCTCCGTTCTCGCTCTTATTTTGAACAATCATTGGAAAAAAATTCGAAATTTTCTTATCATCGCACTGTCGCTCATTCCTCAAATTTCTGATTCCGGCTTTTGTGATAATGTGTTAAAAAAACGCGAATTCAAAAAAATCATAGAAATACATAAGAATGAATGCAGAATTACGACCGTAAAGCACATTTATATAATGAAACAGGTGCAAAATCTTACTATAACGTGGCTGAAAAACGAAAGGTCTTGATTACTCATATGCGCGATTCGAAGTTCATGCGTCATGATAGTTTCAAATAATAAATATCGAGACTTCAAATACATGGGTTACAAATACCAACTACCGAAAAAGTTTTCAAAAAAAGAAAAGAAGGAAAAAAAATCACTACTAAATTGGCGCTTGCATCTAAAATTATTATTCAAAGGTGGGATTTGAAATTTACCAACTTAATAATATCTGATTAAATGTAGCAGCAGATTTCAAAAAACTGTATCGAAATCTGTTACAATGAGAAACCACATGGATTTATGATGAAATTGGCTCCACAAAAGATGATCACTTGAACACATGATTCGAAATTTTCATGACGTGTTAATTTCGTACTAAAAAAATAGAAAATTGTTTTCGATTCAATTTTATAATAGCAAAATAACAAGAAACATATTTTTATTCGCGGCAATTGGGTAATTTTTGTGCGAGGTTCGTGATTACGGAATTTTCGTTCGAAATACTTCGGCTACCGCGGACGAACGAAGTACGCGCAATCGCGAATTCTCAGATATACATATTTAATCGTCAAAACATAATACTTTTAAATTTCTTTCAAAAATTTTATAATACTTCATTACGTTGTAATAAACAGTATTTCATTCATTTGTATTACTTTATTTATTTACTTTTTTTTATGGATGTTGTTGTTAATTTACGTCGCACTAGAGCTGCACAATGGGCTATTGGCGACGGTCTGGGAAACATCCCGGAGTTTGATGGATGTATTTAATAAAATTTTAAATTTGGAAGAAAACATAAACTAGAAATAAGTAAGATGCTAATATTTTTTGCTCGCTAACAACATCTATATATATATTTCTCTTATACGGCGACAAAAAAAAAGCCTCATTACAACTCCCCGAATGGCAACGCTAGAAAATCGACCAATGATTGCCGCTAAAAATGTCACAATGCCAAATCTAGCTGAGATTGCTCAACATATAGCCCTTTTAAAAACGGAAACTGAAATAACCAGAGGGAGCATAAGCTAGGCAAAAGTGAGTAGTCTTTGTCAATAGATCTCTATTTTAGTATTTTGTCGAAAGCGCTTTTTTTCACGAATTTATATATTACGAATTTATTTGACGATTTTTGATTTGTATCACGAATTAATTTGTTTGACTAGAATTTATTTGTTTATGCAGGTTTTTCCGTTGCAATTCACTTATTTAAATTTTTAATAGACTTAATTATAGCCAAAATTTTAACCTTTTTAAAGAGATATCAGTTTTAGAAATTTTATCTTAAGATTTTATACTATAGCACATTTCTAATAGGTTTAACGAATTACATGTCATTTATTTGAATTCAAATTTATTTTAATAACTTAGTATTTACTAAAAAGATGTAATTTTTTTTTTTAAAAAAAAAGTTATTATATGGATTTAAATTATTGTTTTGAATTCTTAGAATTTTGTGCATTTGCAATGTACCTAAGATAGTAGCGAGCGAAGTAAACCATTTAAGATTGCGTAGCAATTTTCGGGGGTTTGCGAGCGTCAGCGAGCAGGGGGCGCAACCCACTAGTTTTTAAAATTCTTCTAGTCCTAGTTATGATAACCTTGAAAACTAAATATACATACTGAATGTTCCGTCTTTTTTTTTTTTATGTATGATAAATATATTAGATTTTTATTTACACAGGCATTTAATAAATTCCAAATTAAATTCTTTCCGCACTCGTAAATTTTATAGTATCGTCAGACATATTATCTAATAACATCTCAATCCTGTGAAAATTTAAGTACGAATCGTGTATGAAGGATATAAAAATATTCGTAGTAAACTCACTGCAGTGAGTTTTGAAGAATGAAATTAAAAGTGTTGACCGTGTTGTGTTTTCACCTCCCTCCCCCTTTTTTTCTATTAGTATTTAAGTTTTATACCTTTAATACTTTTTTCCTTGGGCCATTATCTTGCCTGTTCATAGTTCAATGTTATGTAATCTGTTTGTTTTATCTATAATGTTTTTGCAGTTAAGTTTGATAGAAGAAAGTTTTTTTTCCTTTTTAAAACCGCCGATTGCTTTTCAGGGGTCGTTCAAATATTACGTAAGCACCTAAGAGAAAAGGAGTTCTGATTTACTTATTTTCGCTGATTCAATAGATTTTGCTTATTTTTGATTGAGCTTAAGAAGTGTTTATTTAAGACACTAAATTCCCTCAATTGTAAATTGCATTATTACAAGGATACAAATTTGAAAATTGAAAGTAATATTAGCAATAATATTATTGCTAATAGTAAGTAATATTAAAAAGAACATTGTAAGAAAAAATGTAATAGTTGTTAATTTGTTTCCCTGCCACAGAGTGAGGGACGGGCTCAGAAATCTCCAGAAAAATGCTTACATAATATTTATACGGTCCCTAACTAACTGTTTCTAGTATCTTCGTACCTTAGCACTCTCATACAAAGATTCCAAACGTTCTATAATTAAGATGCATTTTTAGGATTCGCCTTCAAAGAAAAGGTTTCCATAAATATTGTTCAAAAGCTCAAATGTAAACCAAAGTTATAAAAATGTACAATAAAACAATTTACCCTCAAAGAAAAGGTTTCGATAGTTATTGTTAAAAAGCTGAAATGGAAACCCAAGTTATAAAGATGTACAGTAAAAAACTTCGCCCTCAAAGAACAGGTTTCCATAGTTACTGTTAAAAAGATCAAATGGACGTTCATTCCTGAGCCTATGTAAAAATATTATTGGATTCATTTACATTGATTAAATAGCTACCCCTGGGATTTGAGCCTCATTGGGAGACGTGCGCTCTATTCCCTGAGCCACCACGGCTCTAGGTCATTGATTTTATTTTATTTTATAACCGTCGTTGAACAGCAGACCCAATATTGGGTTTAAAACTGCTAATGTTCAACTCCGTAGCCTTGTAATAGTGAATCAAATCCAGAAGACAAGGGAATTCCTGGATCAAGTATTGGAAGAAATTTGCCTTCTTGGAGGACATTTTGATGGAACTAACCCCCACATTTGCATTGCTTGGAGAGGAAAACCAGGGAAACTTCCCACGGTAAGCCTGACAGCAAGGAAACTCTATCTCATGATCCGTGTTCAACTGAGAATATTTTACGTCAGCACTATGGTTGGTGAGAGCCGGGAGCGGAATCCGAATCAACCAGCCATCTCTGGGATTCGAACCCGGTTCACCTCATTGGAAGGCGAACATTCTATCCCACGACTTAGGTTCATTAATTGAAGTTTTCTTTTGTTTAATTTTTGAACCGCCTTTATGAGTTTACTTTTTATTTTAAGCATATTTCCGAGTTAAAATCCCATTTTCATTTAAAGCTCTAATTTCGAGGTTATTCCGACTATAAAATATAGTTGCTGAGGACTTAATAAAACGTGACTTAAATTTAAGAGTTTACTTTTTAACGATGATTTTAAAATTTATTAACAATATATTGTTAATGTTTTTTTAACTTCGATAATTATAAAAAAAATTACTGAAAACTTAAGTTATAAAATGAGTAGCTTTTCATTAAACTGTTAAATTTTTAAAATTAAATTCTGATTATCAATATGAAATTTGATTTATTCTACAACTGATAGATTTGACCTTCCATTCATTTATCATCGAACAAAGTGTACTGAGACTGAAAACAATGAGTGAGAGAATCGACGCGATTATTTTTGTATCCATTTTTTATCTTCAGTTACCAAATAAATCCATTGTGAAAGAAATGTACGAGTTTCTCTACTGTATCACGAGTGACTTTACGAACACATTTATTTTATTTTTTTATTTTATCGGATTGTAAAAATTATGTTGTTTGTACAATAAACATGTGATAAGGTTTGAATTGAGTACAAGAGAGAGATAAAACTCATCTTTCAAATAAACTAAACTTTCTTTACTGATTCATGAAAAAAATAAAATAAATTCGACCGACATTTTAAAATATAGGTAAATAATAAATAAAAAAAATTCTGAAAAATATTTTTTCCAATGCATTTACATATGTTTTTTTCAACATATTTTTACACTGTGTTATTAACATTTGAGTTTCCTAACGTGTATAATTTTCTTGTAATTTTTGTCCAAAATTCTAAAATAATAACAAAAGTTGGTAAAAATGGGCAGTGATGCAAAGGGCTGTTTTGGAGCTCCGAGAAAATGTTAAGATTGGAGGTTATCTTTCTTAAACGCCCCTCATAAAGAGGAGTGTATAGAACAGGGATGGGGAAACTACGGCCCGCGGGNAAATTAAAAAAAAAAAAAAAAAAAAAAAAAAAAAAGTTAAATTCATATTTTAAATTTCTTTTCATGCAATATAAGTGCAATTTATTCCAAGGTAAAACAGCTCAAATTAGCAAAATAAAATAATCTCCAATCTTATCTAAAAAAAAAAAANTGGCCCGCCGGAGGATTTTATCCGGCCCGCGGATAGAATTTTTATTTGCCGATCAGCGGCAAATATAAACAATATACATCCATTTTATTGTCAACTATGTTTAAAATTATTTCTGTTTTTCCTTTTTTAACAAAGTACTGATGACATTTTTACTTTCCCTATTTTTGTTCTACAAAACATAAATTGATGGAAATAGTTAGCACAGACAGCTTCTAATGGTAAAATGTTGAAAGCAGAAGTTCTTTATAGAATAGCCGTAGATTGGCTCCAACTAGCGTTTGTCNGCTCATTTAGCGTTACCCAGTGGGCACCTGTGAACCTAAGTCACGGAGGCGAGCAACATTACCCACGCCGCACTGCCACAAACCCGTTCATAGGGCGGGCCACATTCACACATCACACACAACAGAGGACAACACAGAGAGAAACATCCATGCCCAGAGCGGGATTCGAACCCGCAGCCATTGGCTTCGCAGTCAGGCACGCTAACCGCTCGGCCACCTGGCCGGCTGATTTTTCAATTATGAACCTTAGAAAAAATTATTTCAGAAGTAGACTAACAGAAAAGGATTTATCCTTGTTCCTTAAAATAAGCACATCTCACTTCGAACCTTAATATAAGGAACTTTTAGAAATGAAATCGCAATTTCCTTCATCGCACTAAATATTTAAATTAAAACTTGTATATCGCTTTTATTTCTTTCTTAAATTTTGAAGATCTTACTTGGCCCACCAAACATTTTCTTTCTTGATTTTTGGCCCTCGACCATTAAAGTTTGCCCATTCCTGGTATAGAATATTATATAGAACAAAAAGTAAATTTGTAAAAAAAAAAAAAAAAAAAAGTGAAATTTATATTTCAAATTTCTTTTTATGCAAGATAAGTGCAAATTATTCCAAGGTAAAACAGTTCAAACTAGCAAGAAAATAATCTCCGCAATCTTATCTTAAAAAAAAAAAAAAATCAAAGAATATTTCAACTGAAATGTTCGAAATTCATTGCATCTAAAAATTAAACTTAGTTTTATATAAAATGTTGCACTTAAAATCAAATATTGATCAATTTAAAACTTTTAAGTTTATATCAATAATAATAGTAATAAATTTAAAACTATTTATCTTAGATCTCAATAACTGCAACGAAGTGCAAATTTGAAAAATTATTGTTTGGAATTTTTTTAAAAAGACAGCAGTTGTTTAATGCTGTATTTCATAACGATAAATTATTAAAATCCTAAATATAATATTTTTCACTTATTTTAACATAAAGAAAAGTATGAAAAATATGTTTAGTAAAAATTCTGCCTCAAAGGGTTATGCTTTTTTGATTAAATTATATTTTTCATATTTTGATAGTTAAAAATCTAACTCCATTAAAAAAATTAAAATAGGTTTATTTTTCCAGAAGAAATACGTTTTTCTTTCCGATTCTGTAACCTCAGTAGTAGCAATGACGTCGGGCTCGCTTTTGGAGGTCTGAGCCCGAAGTAAGATCTCTCGAAATAAGATTGAATCATATAAGCGAAACTTCGATCACTTGATTAAAAGTATTAAGGTTCAATGGTTTTATTTATTTTGCGCACAGAATTTATGAATATTACATATGAGTTTGCGAGTAATACATACCGCAATTATTTGCAAGACCAAATAATATAAATAAAACAATATTTAAGAATACAATACCCACGAATAAAATTTTGTTGCAGAAAATCACTTACCTTTAACCTTTTCATTTAAAACTATCATGAGATGATCAACTCATAAATATTACCTTTTATAACTTATTGTAATCTCACAAATTCACCTATTTTATTATTTAAAAAGTTCATAAGAAAAAACAATAAAAAAAATTTTTTGTTGGCTGATCAATATTTCTTATAGCACAACAAAGTATTAATGCCCCGCAGTGGACTGATCGTCAAGACACGGTTCCCAGCAGATCACCGAAGTCAAGCATCACTGGCTGCGGTCAGTGTGCGGGTGGGTGACCACTTGGATCAGTCTGCGTAGGNTAACGATAAGCATGTTTTCTTGTTTGCTTCTTTTATCTCACTTACCTATCCTTAAACAATCCAAGCAGTTGTTTCCTACCCAGGCAGCTGATACACCTGTAAGGTGTTAGTGGGATCAATATGTAATGAGTAATTATTCATTATTGATCAAAGGGTTGGACACTAATATGTGCTGATAAGGCCCTCATTTCAACTCATTTTTGCTCTCAATTCAGTTACGAAAAAAGTCTGCAAACAAGTGTCTCAAATTTAACTATGGCGACCAGTAAACGTAAAACGTTCTCCAATAATGATAAAATGGGCACAATCAGAAAAATTGAAAATGGATGTAATCCAGTTGATATTTGCAGCGAATATAAACTATCCAAATCTGCAGTTTGTAACAGATAGAAAAATAGGCAATTAATAATTTCTGCTCATGAAAAAAATTTAGATGGCAGAGAAAAGTTGAGAAATGTTTCCATATCTGATGTTGAGGATTGCTCATCAGCTAAAAATTACAAACCTTTTTTTTTGCACGCAAGACGAAGAGTAATGAAAAATAGCACATTTTTTGCTACTACATAATATTTTTCAGTCATTTATTTGAATAATGTGCAATAAAAGGCAGGAGTTTGGGAACCATTAGTTAAATTGCCTGTGTAACGGATATAGTGAACTCTCGGTTATAGTGAACCAAAATTTCGGTCCCTTGAAGGCTCACTATAACGGGGTTTGACTGTATTACCTTTTATAACTTATTGTAATCTCACAAATTCACCTATTTTATTATTTAAAAAGTTTATAAGAAAAAACAATAAAAAAAATTTTTTGTTGGCTGATCAATATTTCTCTTAGCACAACAAAGTAATAAAGTCCCGAAGTGGACTGATCGTTAAGGTGATAGTGGACGTTGAAAAGCAATTTCGTCAAATCATTAAATATTGCTTAAATTTAATTGTTTTGACTTATATTTAGTTTGATTAAGATAAAATAGAAATAAAAAATTCAAAAAAATATTTAAAATCATTTTTGGCATCACATTTTGTTGAATTTTCACAGATTTATTTAAAAATTGGGGTCTGCGTCACAATTTTAGGATTTTTAAAAAAATTTTACTCTTAAACTGTTAAATGCAACTACCTCAACAACTTCAAGCATGGATTTTAAAATCCAAGCTAAACTTTTTTAAAAAGAATTTTTTTTTTCAAATTTTATTACTTTTCATTCCTAAAATTCAATGTTTTTACTGAATGTAACCCTCGTTACATACTTCTAATGCAAATATTTCTTATTCAATGCTTGAGGGTGTTTAGATACTTATTCCAAACATACATGCTAAATTTCAGAAGTTTTTGACCAAAATTTTGACGCACACCCCAATTTATATTATGCGTAATTTATGAAAATTCCATTTTGAGAAAAAAGCATTTAAAGTTCATATTGATATAATACAGTTAAAAAGCATCAATTTTATTTACGCTTTTCTAATTTTAATGAAATATTACAAAACTTACATCATATAAACCAAAATTGAACTTTATAAAGTCAATGTAAATTTATTTTTGCATGCGAATACTTTTAAGCGATAGGAAAAAAACATATCGTTTCAAGCAAAACAACATATGAGACAAGAAGAATGTTTATACAATGATGGAAACCAATCTTGAGGGATAAGTTAGTTTCTCTTAAAATTCACCACCCCCATATGTCTTCCCTTCTTTTTTCTCATATTTTTTATTTTTGTTTATTTTACAAAACTTTTTTGCATTTCGAAGCTTTTTGTGTTCATCACTAGATGTGACCACTTGGATTAGTCTGCGTAGGGACCGAGGGTGTGCGGTATGGGTCCTCGCTAAACTGTTCTACCGTAAAGTGCTCGACTTCGCGTGCAGGTCGTCGGGCTACCGTAGTGGGGGAGTCATCCTCTCTGAAGAGGATCAAAATTGCAACGGCGTGTCTTCGAATCATATTCAGGAATGTTTCTCAGACCGTCGCCAATAGCCCATTGTGCTGCTCTAGTGCGACGTAAATGAACTACAACAACACCTAAGTAATAAAAACGCCATACAAATCCAAAATCAACATAAGTTTTAAAAATTTAGAAAGATAGCCTGGTGATCAGTATGTTTTTTTAATTTATTTTTCATTCGTATGCATGTTTATGCTTGTATGCTAAACTGAATAAAATATATGGGTGCCTGAGGCCCCTTTGACCCATTTTTCTGACCTTGCTCATGGTGTTCCCCACTGGACTGATTGTAAAGACAAGGTTCCCAGTAGAACACCGAAGTCAAGTATCACCTGCGTAGGGACCGAGGGTGCGCGGTATCAGTCCTGGTTAAACTATTAATACCGTAAAGTTCTAGACTACGCGCGAAGGTTGCCGGGCAACCAAAGTGGGGGAGCCATCCCACTGCAGAGGATCATAATCTGCGGATCATCCTCAGGAATGTTTCCCAGACCTTCACCGATAGCCCAGAGTAAAGCTCTAGTACTACGTAAATAAAATTGGTAGGTAGGTATTTTATTTACGTCGCACTAAAGCTCCACAATGGGCTATTGGCAACGGTCTGGGAAACATCCCTGAGGATGATCCGAAGACATACCATCACAATTTTGATCCTCTGCAGAGGGAATGGCTCCCCTGTTCTGGTAGTCCGATTACAAAGAAAGAGGACAGGCTCCACGCATCCTCGGTTCCTAAGCAGACTGATCAAAGTGGTCACCCATCCGCCTACAGACCATAGCCAGTGATGCTTGACTTCGGTGTTCTACTGGGAACCGTGTCTTTACGATCAGTCCAGTGCGAGACACATAAATTAAGTACCTACCTACGGATGAGATGGCGCTTGCTGAAAATTGATCGTATGACAAAATATTTTTCCATAACTCCATGACATTTTTTCTTTCTTGTTTAGTGCGAGTTGCAGAACCATAATATAGGACTGAGAGTGAAATTGGAGATGTGTTCGGGCTCGCTTTTGGAGGTCGAGTCCGCCTGGATGTGTTAACAAGGAAATTAAGACATTAAAATCTTTTTATCACTGTACCAAACATTTGTTAAATTTTATCATCATAGCTGCCAACAGATAGGAAAAAATCTTGTAGACATTTACGAAACATAAATGTTGTGATAATAGTTGCATAATATACCAAATATTTTACATATAGGGAACTTGGGGATTTTGATTGTCATAAAAATACAAAACTTTCTTACACTAATAGTTTATAACCAATACTTTCCGACCGTGAACTTTAATCTATAAATGATTCTTATTACGTTAACTCACAATTTTGAATAGTAATCGATAAGTAATTTGATGGTTAAAAGATTTAATTTGAAAGATGAGTTAAGAATAAAAATAATCCGGAAATTTTGTAACAAAAAAAAAGCTTTAAAATGTACAAAAATCCGGAGAATTTTTATTAAACGAGTAAAATCTAGTGAGTCGGCAGCTACGCATCATGAATCCAAGACCGCCCGAAAGTTCAATAAACGAGCCCGAGTCAGCTATGGTAAGCGGCGGGCATCTCTTCTTTATTTAGAGAAGATAAATTAACCGAACATTGCAAAAGCAGAAAAGATACACCCATACTGACCACAGAAATCGAACTGACAACCTTCACGTTAATGAATGTTTAACGTAAGGACAATACCTTTTGCCTACAGAAGCCCATTCTTCGTAAGTTTTGCAATTGGGTGTTTGCAACAAATCACATGGCGTTACAACTTTAAGGCTTAGATTATTATAACGCTGATTCAATTTCCGAATCTGGTTTAATTGGATATACCTGCAAATGTCAAATCAATAGCGTGAAAAAAATATAGCACAATAGGTTTAAAAAACAACTTATACAAGTGTTTTGTTACGCTCATTCCAATTCTTGACAAAAACGAAGACAAAGAAAGTATACAAATTAGGGATAAATATTTTATTCAGAAAGGAGAGAGGAAAAAAAAAGAGAATGCTTTCGAAATCTGAGAATTTATAGTGAAAGAAAGCGCCAATGCGAAATCCGTTTCATTGCTGGACACAGGAGTTAAAAATCAATTACCAGAAACACTTTCAAGTTTCCAGCAATCAAATTGGTTTGACACGTCCCGTAAATCAACCTTACTTAATTGTGAAGTCATACTTCGATATCATTTATTTTTTTTTTGTATACCTTGCCTAATACATAAATTTGCTGATCGTAATATGCATACTTGTCTTCCTTTTCGATAAGCATTCTAAAAATATACATTCAGGGAGAGGATTACGGAACACTCAAAATTAATAAAAAATCTAAATCCATATTCTATATTTCAACATCCTTAAATTTAATCAATGTTTGAAAATCATGTAGTCGCCATAAAATATTTCCATTCGAACGATTCTGCCGTTAAAAAAATATAATTCAGTTGAAAAATGGTATTCGATTTATTGCTTGTGCGAATAGATAACGGATAAATGATAAAAATTAAAGTAAATGCAGCTTCAAGTTGTACGTATAAAACGGCGAATAGTTTTTTTTTTTAATATTTAGATTAGCCCAACAATGAATTGAAATAAGTTCCTTATCACAATAAAAAAGATATAATAACCAACTAAATATTCAGTCAGAACAATCATACTTTAACTTAATTAGAGCTATAAAAATTATCAGTAAAATATACAAACTGGTAGAGATATTTTCGCGACATTGAACTTCAATCCCATTGATAAAGAACTGACTTTTTGCAGTCCAACTGAACAGATAAGTTTTAAAAAATGGCTACTAACGTTTTATCTGAACTTATTTTATCGCCAAATAACGCATCTACTTTTTCAATCTTGTCTCTTACAAAAGGAATTTTATAATTTTAAATAAACTTCCGCCTTATTTTTTCTTTAAATATCGGATGAAATTTCAACCAATTCAAAACATGTAACTTCATTTATTATTGAAAGATAAAAAAGTTTTTGGAAAAATTACCAACACGGTAATTTAAAGTTTTCATGTAAAGCTGAAATTTTTTTAATTATGTCTGAATGCAGAAAAATATTTAAAAAAAAATCAAACAATTAATAAGTTCAATTTGAAATAAATCATCATAACCATAGAATTCATAATCACGAAAATTTGACAATACAAAATAATTTATCTTCCCAATTTCTTTTTTAAACAAATAAATCTTATGAGTAAAGCTATAATGCCAAATACAAGTATAAAATTATTGAATTATGCAGAATCCAAATTTGAAACTATCAAATGTAATTCACATGCATTTGTAGAAATACAAAATTTCTTGATTTTTTTTTAAAATCAGGACAATTAACATCCAATTTTAAATTATTAACTAGTATTAATCTAGATTGAAAACAATTCTTCTGATCCTTGATTTCTGATCTGATTCTTGATTTGCAAAACTTTTTTCACTAGACATAAAAATCTAGTTTTAAAAACTTACCAAATGGAGATTTTTTTTCTCCAAAAACTGAAAATTAAGTTTCCTTGGTTTGAAAACGATAACGCTGGAAGATAAAAAAAAAAAAATTCACGCTGAATTAAAACGAACTTCCTTTCTATGCCACAACAAGATTCTTTCTAGAACTTCCCACTACACCCAACAAACATAATGAAACAAATGTGTACCAAAACATGCTGATCACTTAAAATGCAAGCCATCTTTAGTTAGTCACAATTTAAAATTACTTTTCTCCGTGAACCAACAAGCACACTATCCAAGCATGAGTTTTTAGTATGAAGAACTAGAAAGTCGTCCACAAATATGTTAGCCTAAAATTAAATGGGAATGGAAGTTTGATGCAACAAGTATTAAATTAAAACCACACTCTTCAATTTTGAAACTTTCCAAATTCCAGCATTGAACTATTTGAAAGAATATTACTAAGTGAAACACAAAAGGAAGCAGTAAAAAGCTCTCCCACTATTTTGGCTAGCACATTTTGAGGACAACTCCAAAACATTACAGAGAGACAATAAATAACAAAAGAGCAAAGTAGTATGAAAATACATTTATTTAAACTGAGTATGAAAATTGGTCAATGTGCAAGGAATGCATGGGATGGAATATTTAAACATAACTTAGCCTTAAAAATAATTTTACCCTAGATAACAGTCAGCTCAAAAGATGAAATTTTTAATTTCATCGTACAAAACAAGCACAAGAGCTCCTCCGGTTCCTCTAAGTACATTAGAGAAGGCACCTTTAAAGAAGGCAGCGCCACCTTCCTGCTTGGCAATCTTGCTCCAACAATCAATTGTACCCTTGTACATAAGATCACCCTTTGCACGTCCACTCTGCATCATCATACGCCTCCTGACTGTGTCAAATGGATAGGAGATGATTCCAGCAACAGTTGTAACTGTTTGAGCGATGGCCCAAGAGATTAAGATTGGTGTGTTCTTAGGGTCTGGCAACATTCCTTTAGCTGTGTCAAAGAATCCAAAGTAAGCAGCTCTGTAGATGATGATGCCTTGGACAGATACATTGAATCCTCTGTACAATCCAGCAAGTCCATCAGATCTGAAAATCTTAGCTAGACAGTTACCCAGTCCATTGAACTCACGTTCAGCGCCAGCCTTACCGATGTCAGCGGCTAGGCGAGTCCTGGCGAAATCGAGGGGGTACACAAAGCAAAGTGAAGTAGCACCAGCAGCACCACCAGAGGCAAGATTACCCAAGAAGTATCGCCCAAATTGTGTCCTCTTGTCAACTCCACCAAGGAAGACCTGTTTGTACTTATCCTTGAAGGCAAAGTTCAGAGCTTGAGTAGGGAAATACCTGATCACATTGGCCAAATTACCTCGCCAGAAACTCAGAAAACCTTGTTCCTTTGGTATTCTAACGAAGCAGTCAACCATACCTAGAATAAAAAGAAATTTCATTTTACAAAACAATTAACTAAGTAATACAAAAAGTAAAATTTAAAAAAATAAAAACTCCTAAATACATAACATGTATAAACAAGTTTTTCACCATTTCATATACTAAAAAAGAAATTGTGAGTGCTGTAACTCAGCTTTGTGGAAAAATCACGTAGTTCACAGTAAACCCAATTTAAAGTTAACATGCACACTGGGGAAATTTAAACCATTCCAAAGCTTATAAAGCATATCTTATTAAAATTATCCCGTGATTATCCTTTTAAAGTAACAGCAAAATATAAAATAGAATTAAAGTTCTAATTCTCTGCCTTGTTATTATATCTTATCTCAAAAGAGTTAGTACCCTTGGCATTCCATTACTTAATTTCATAATATAATTTCTGAATTTATAAATATATATACACCTACCCAATGGCATTACAAAGTTCTTGCAGTAATTTACACATAACATTTGAACATTTAGATAATCACTTTGATGAGCTCAATTTACACCAATAGTATTGTAAACCCATGTAATGTTTAGATTGTATTTGCAACAGTTACTGATATTTATTATCACACTGCTTAAAAATACCCTGACATATTTCAATCTCGAAACGAAACATGCAACGAGGAGTCTGATCTTTTTTTGGACAATTACTACAATGAATTTCAGGATTCTTAATTTTTATATTTTATTGTAATGATTATTTACAAAATGTGAAGGAAATAATTTGTGCGCCCATCCCCAATAAAATGCAAGAATATCACACATAATATTAGAATAAAAAATTATATGTTTTATTGAAGAAAAAAAAAATTATATATGTTTGTTATTATTAAAAGTATCTTGCTGAAAGACATTAGTGCTAGAGATTTGCCACAAGTATTTTATCAAACATGATTGGCGCTTTCATACGCTATGGACAGACTGTACGCCAATTGTGGTTGAATGAATTGTGAAAACGCTGAATAGAACAATGGGTAAAGCATGCTTTTGCATAATATGCGGCAAAAATAGGCATGGTAAAAAAGAAATCTAAATTTCGTGAACATTCGACATAAAATAGTGTAAATAGGAATCACGATGTGATTGTAAGCTATGTGAATGCAATTTTAAATCAAGTTTGTATTAGTAAGAAAAAGACATATTTTTTCACCCAGGAATTAAGACAAACTTTGTTTTGAAGAGGGGCTTTTCTTTTTCAGTAATAGTAAAAAAAATTTGTGAATAGTGTTAACATAGGTATGAAGCCAAGTATAAAAATTAGCCAAGCATTTCATTTCCTTTTATGACAGGAATGTCTCAACCATTTATATTTTTTTAAAGAAAAATAGGCTTTTTATTAAAAAAAATTGTTCCAACTTAATTTACATTAATCCAAGCATCAGATATAAAATTCCATTTCACTGACATTCAAAAGTCTAACATGTTTTTAAAACATCATCAGGCTTGGATCATATAAACACTAAATTCAAAATTAAATCTAGACTAAAAATATAAATGACATTGACTTGCTCTGCAGCAAGTACTATAGTTTAGATATTTAATAAACAAATACTACCAAATATTAAACATCAACAAGAGTAATAAAATCTAATAATCATGCCTGTCTCAGTTTGACTTCTATCTTTAGTTTGGTTAGAGCCATAAAGAATTATAGCCAATTTATTGTTTATCAATCAAACCAATTGTTAATAAAATAAGTATTAAATGATTTTAGACCCATAAGCACTATTACAAAAAAAAGAAATCTATGGAGTAATAAACCAAATTGACTTCGAACATATTAGGTTTTTAATTGTTGCAACTAAGAAACATATTTTATTTAAAACTGATTGTATTTATCAAGAGTTTAACACTAGCGCTGAGCCAATTCTCAGAAAATGCGCTCAGTAAAAATTACTAAAAATGGGGACAAATCAAATTTACTTATAAAATTCATCTTACATCCAACCCAAGTATCAGAACAAAATTTGTTTTCATTAACTTTCAAAAGTCTAACATGTTTGAACATCATTTAAACCTGGTCACGATGTAAGACAGAAGTTAAGAAATTTAAAATGTCCACTCTGGATCTGCTGCCGTCTGGTCAATCAAATGTAAAAATGATAAAAGATAGTTTTATGCATTTTGATAAAATTACATTTCTATCAGATTTCAAATTTTCTATCTATATATAAATTTTTAATTTTCTAAATGTATGCGCAGATTGTTTTACAGCATGTTTTGAATTATTATTCATAAACTACTACAGAGTGCGTATCCAAATCTTTCAACAAAAAATAAGCACCTTTTAAGTACTTTTCAAGCACTCAAAAAAGATTTTTAAGCACTACATACATTAACATGCAAATTAATTTTCAAAGACTTTACATGATCATGATAAAATAGCTAGTTTCTGACAAAGAACTCTTTTCCTGGTTTTATTAGCCATTATAAAATGAGATTTTTCGATTCGATATCAGAGGGGGGAAAATGAAGCCTGAAATTGAGAATATCTTACAAAATGCAGTAGAGTTGCACATGAAAGTGCAATAATCTCACTGAACCCAGCTCAGTAGACGCACATGCGGACCCGCAAGTATTTCATCAAACATGTAAAATGAGTGGCTCTTGCATGCGGTGTGGACTGTCGGTACGCAATTGAATGAATTGAGTGGATGAATGAATTGTGAAAACGTTGACCAGAACAATGTGAAAAGTACGCTTTTGCATTATACGAGGCGAAAATCGAAATAGTAAAGAAAAAAACTCCTTTTCGAAAAGGGAAAATTAAGCACTCTCACCCTGTACTAATTTCTCTCTTATTCAGAATATATACACATAAAATGGTAGCAGATTATTAAATTAGTATTGATCAAATTCAGCTATTACAAGAAATTACATATTGATAAATTTTTACGGTGTAAGCGCCTTTTTCTGCGAGGAAGCACCCTGCCCTTTTTTTAATCCTAGGGAGAACTCTTTTTTGTTATAACTAAATTTGACCCTTTACCCTCTTACACTACTTTATTTTTCAAAAAGTAATTCTCACACATTATCAAAACAAGAGAAAAAATTGTAGTTTATAAAAAATAAATGAAATTATTAATTGATAAACAAATTGAAAGCTTTTTTCTATAATATAAACTGAAAATTATGAAGAAGAAAAATTTAAGCCTTTTTCAGGGGTGATTACGAGCTCAAGTCAAAATTCGGGAAAATTTCTTGCGCAAAAAAAGAAAAAAGTTTCAATCGAAAAAAATTTAAACAAGGTTCTTTCCTTTTTCTCAATATTTCTAAGTTTACTTAAAATATATTTAAATTTTTACACATACCTATGTGGACCTGGAGAAGTAATTGAAATTTAGAAACCTGTCTTTCTTGAGTTTATGATTATAATAACTATTTACTGATAAAAAATGAATATTAATCTTGAATATAAGCTTAAAGTATCTGGCTCTCTCTCTCCCTTACAAATAATATAAACTGTTTTAAGATTTGAAAATTGAAACTTTTAAAACCTCTGATTGAAAAATTAACCTTTGAAAATCTGATTTCCGGAAACTTTTGTAATCAATGATTTTTTGATATGTCTGAACCTTCGATATCCGGTAACTTCCGGATCACGGTTAGCAAAAAATCCGGATTTTTCCGGAGCACAATCAGCCCCGGCCTTTTTTGAAAAAATAAAAATATTTTAATCACTTATAAGAGAACCCAATCCACCTGAAAAAGAAACACAGTTTCAACTTTACAACTAAATTATAGTATGCTTTTAAAGCCTGCCAATTAAATATAAGACTTTTGTAAATGATAGAATTGCACCAACTTGAATTTAAAGGCAGAGAACCATTAATTAAAAAAAAAAAAAGAAAACAGGAAAGTGAACATTTCAATATAGTCGAACTAATTTTTATAGTAATTTCAAAAAAATTTTATAACATGAAGATATTTGCGTAAATTAACATTTGAAATTTTACTCACCATATATACATAAACATATACAAAAACCTTATTTCTAAAATAAAAATGTGAAGTAAATCTGCCAATTTTCAGCAAAATATTATTTTCATAAATAATTTCAATAGTTGAACATGGTTAAACATCATACATCAGCAGATATTTTTCAGTACAAAGACAATGCATGATAATTTTAGGCTAATTGATTTTTGCATGTAATTAAAAAGATACTTTAATAAATATAGCAGCAATAAACCTAATACAGTTAATAAACTAATTTTATAAGAAAATATCATTTTAATATAAAAGGTTTTCATTAAAAATAAAGGGGAAAAAACTCACTATGAGTTTTAAAATAAAATTTAAGGAGTAAATTTTATTTAAAGGAAAAAAACAAAAAAAAAATAGATTTCATACCATATGAGAAAAAAAATTAAAGAAATAACTGTCTTTTCTCAGCTGAATAATATTTTCATTTAGCTCAATAGTTGAACATGGTTTAACATCATTAAAGACAGAAATTTCAGTACAAATTTTAATTAAATAGGAACTATCCATAAAAAATATGTTCACAGAAATTAAAAATTACAGTAACATTATTTAAAGTTTTTTTTGGAAGAGGCAATGCTAAATCTTAAAACCCAATTTAATATACTTCTAGCAAATGCATGAAGGGAAAGCAATGTTATAATTCATCCCTTTGGTGTTAAAATACAGGGTACAGGGTAATTCACAACTTAACAAAATTACTGTTGCAATTGTTTTTTCCAACAATAAATTTAAAGCATTATAATAACATTAATCGAAATGATAGGTATAACCAAAATCATACTCTGCATCTTTATAGTTATAGGTTTTAAATTTAAAAAACAGAGCAAAGAAAAAGTTAAAGCAATAAAAAAGCTATAAAATACAAAAGCAAATAATTTTCTTTTTTCCTGCAGAATTATATTCTAAAGATACTTTTCTTGTTCATCAGAAAGTAAAGGAACAAGAGATTTTTCTGTTCTCATTTCGGAATAAAAAAAATTTGCCTGTGACTGGCTTGATTCAGCTAGAATTTTAAACTGATTAAATAAACAAAATAATTAACAATAAAAATTCTCAAACCACAGAAGTTTATAAGATAATCACTCCAGAAATTATGTTTTTTCGTTCATTTTTTGAAAGATTATAAAATCATCAGATTATAAAAATCACAGTAATATGAATCACGATATTGAATTTTAAGAAGGCGAAAACACAAATCGTGATGCACGACTCTTAAAGCACATGAATACGAATCTCCAACAACTTTTAATCATGTGTATATTACTTGAAATAAATCTTTAAAAAAAAACACTACAGATAGTGACATTAGATGTTAAACTCATTAATATGAAACAAAATACTAATTATAAAAATCATTTAAGTAAGATTCACTATCTACAAATTTTTAAATTACGTGAATAAGATTTAAAATGTGAACTTTTAAATCAGATTTATCTGAATATAGATGTTTGATATCAAATTTTGTGAACATTAATCATGATATTAACAAATACAAGTGATGTCTCAAATATTAATTATGTTGAAACCCAACAATCCTAAAATAAACAAATTGGCCTAATACTAGTCTTGACTCGCAGAGATGATCCTTATTTTCTAGGTTCTTTTATTAAAATAACTACCTTCTTTGATTTTAAGAGTCAAAATAAAAAAAAATAACTAATAATTCCAGATTTTCACTATTCTCTCATTTGCAGGAACGATGCAAGACATTTTCTCCCCAAATCAAGAGTTCAGGAAATCAAATATTCCTTCAGCTAGTATATTATAAAATAAAATTTAAAATTTACAGGCCAACAATTTGAATTCCTGCAAAATCTGACCTAAATTGCATTTTACATCCCATTATATCAGCAAAATATTGGTGGAATTACAATACAATAAAATTATACTACTACTAAAAAAGCATGGTTCTAGTTCTAATTGAAAGAATCATAAGACACAGTAGATCCAAGTACATGCTATACATAGAGAAAAATATTGTTAAGAATTAAGATTATCTTAGTTTAGACACATTAAGAGACACAAGTAGGTCATTAATAGACACAGTCATATTTTTTTTACAAATAACACACCCCTCCCTTCCACAGGCAGGTAAAAAGATACTTTTTGTGCACATTATTAATTCGAAAAAGATTTGGAGGGATAACATTAATAGTTAAAGATGCAAGCATTCAATTAAAAATAATTCTTTTTTTCCGTATCAGCTACTTTGACCTTGAGTACATTCAAATTAGATACCATTCATTTATGTACACGTGTCAATTTAACAGACACATGAATATTCGCATATCATATTAGTGTATATATAACAATTATAAAACATACATATCAATTGCATGCTAATAAAAGATAAAATTTTTAGAACCAAAATAATGATATATCTATAATTTTAACCCCTTTAACAACTTAGGCCTAACTTCGCGGGTTAAACAACCGCAAAAAAGAGGTTAGCTAACAAAAGAATTTTTATGAACGAAAAGTGACCGAAGTTATAAATACAATGCATTAACAGATAAACTTAACACTAAAGAATTAAACCAATATGGCGGAGGTCAAACTAATTAATATAAGTTAAGAAATAGATGTATACCTTTATACTGCATATCAGCAGTAATTTGTTTGGATGCATGTTGTACTTGCAGTAATAATTTTACTCGTTCAATTGGAGCTACAGCTGTTTTTGAAATAGCAGCAGCTACACCACCAGCAACAAAATCTTTAGCAAAAGAAACGGGATCAAACCCTTTGGAAGTAGACATGTTTCTGATAGAATGTTACACGCCGGTGATTCACGTGAAAGAAGGAAAGAGTGAAAGACGCTTAGCCGGTTTTATTTATGTAAACAAACTCGCCAAAAAAGCAACCCTAGATAAAAATATAAAGTTTATAAATATATTTAAATCAATCTTTATGAAACTTAAAGTTAATTTTAAGACTTCAAGTAAGATTAGTAATGAGAGTGAGGATTAATATGCAAAGGATAATTTGCATAATGGGATAAATTCAGTTTTATTCTGAATTATAGTGCTTGTCACATTGGCGATGATTTCACGAAATAAACATTGCCAATGGAATAACATTAAACTATTTTAAAGCTCGATCATCATAAAATTTGTAAGCTGTTCTTGTAAATCAAAATATATTGGTTTGCTTGGCTTTGCAAAAAAATGAAAAAATTGAATTTTTATTAATAAACACATATGCATTTAAAGCAGAGATTAACTTTTGGCAATAAATCTCAAAATCTAGTAACCTGAAATAAAAGTTATCGATGCCATTTTCTTCAACTTAAAAAAGTTTTAAAATACTTGGAAAGACTGGCTGAGGAAAAGGACCATTCACACTGTATGCAAAACATTTCCGGATACGAATTGGAAGGTGCTGCGATGTGACTTTATCTTGGTAAATATGTTTCCCCATCCGAATTCGCGTTTGCGAATTTTTCATGTGCAGAGAAAAGAATTTTATTACCAGTTAAGAATTTTCATTACAAACGATTCTCATATGCGATCGTACGTCAATGAGATTCGTGCATGCGCGTGCAGTTTATCTCATCACATGTAATTTCTAAACATTCGCATGCGCGCTTTTGGGAAGCATTCAACTGCCATGTGAAATGTTTCAGAAACTATTGCATGGCTAGTTTATCTAGAGTTAAATACTCATCTAGAGGTCGGGGGTTCGATTCCCAGCAGTGACAAGGAAGCATTTCGTGCTATCTTTTAATGCACATTTTAAACTTGTTGCTGTTGTTAATTTACGTCGCAATAGAGCTGCACAATGGGCTATTGGCGACGGTCTGGGAAACATCCCGGAGGATGATCCGAAGACATGCCATCACAATTTTGATCCCCGCTTCGGTAGCCCGACGACCTGCGCGCGAAGTCGAGCACTTTACGGCAGCACAGTTTAGCAAGGACCAATACCGCACACCCTCGGTCCCTACGCAGACTGATCCAAGTGGTCACCCAACCACACACTGACCGTAGCCAGTGATGCTTGACTTCGGTGATCTGCTGGGAACCGTGTCTGAACGATCAGTCCACTGCGGGACATTTTAAACTTAAACTTCAAGTATTAAACACTTACTTAAAATTTATTTATATTTTTATTGCCATCTATGATTTGAAAAATGAACTGTTTTAACCTTGCATTAACAATTGCTGTTAATTTTTCAGTTCAATAAAACGAAAAATACATTTAGCAATGACTTATTCTAGTAAAACACCCATATAGTAACCTATTGTGGCTTTATTCTTTATCTATCATATTTTTTAATCTAACCAATCCAGTTTCAACTAATCATTATTTGTAAAACTTTTTTTAAATGAATTTTTGTTACTACTTTGCTTACAATATTTTACATAAATTAATGTAATATAACACCACATGAACTTTAATGTGATATAGGATAGAGTTGAATTTAAGATATTTAAAACAATTATATTTTTGTCTCTGTTAGGCATTTTTAAATTTAAAAAAAAAAAAAAAAATTCCATCATGTATTGTACTTTCTGTTTGACTAAAAATGCAGGTTAATACTTTAAAAAAAAGTAAATAAAATTTATTTTCCTAATCACAAATAATCTGTTTTCAAATAAGAACATAATCTTATTAAAATAAAAAGGTCTTTCCCTAAGCGTGCACTTATAATAACTTGTAGAAAAAGTATAGTTATGATTATTTTGGGAAAGTTATAGTTGCGATTATTTAATCTTTCGTTTCACGATTTCAGAGTTACTTCTCCTTATCGTAAAGGATTTATTTTAAAACTCCTTTTTTCAATATTTTGCAACTTTTTTTTCTCTCAAAAAAGGCAAAATTATTTTAATTGTATAAAAAGTGAGTTTCATATATGATACTCTTTAAAGAAAGAAACGTTAATGTTTCATAATTATTACTAGATTGCAGCATCATTAGGAGCAATTTTTTCAATTTCAAAAAAACATAAGTTTTCAAACCCAAAATGGTAACTCTTCCCCTACTCCTCTTTGGCTAATGGGCTATACTGACAATGGTCTGGGATCATCCTTATTGATGATCAGAAAAAGAAATGGTGCATGTGCGACGTTTCCACATTTTTGAAAGTGGTAGTAATCACCTGGTCTTAAAGCCAAGATGATTACACAATAGTTCAAATAATGCCTCAATTTTGCATCTTCCAAAGAAAAAAAAAAGCAATCGAAAATAAGTTTTTTAAAGGTCAACCATTTCAAGATTTGTCACAGGGACTCTTTTCCCTAGGTATGCTTCTGCTCAGGGTCGGATTAAGCGTATGCGGGGCCCTATTCCATTCAAATTTTTGGGGCCCTTCGATTAAGTTGTTTTTTTCGTATATTTTTTATTTATTCAAATATAAAAGTATTTATATATCTTTTAATTTAAGAAAGCATATCCAAAATAAGAATAAATTAAATTTTACTTAATTTTGTTAAATTAGAAATAAAAAATAATCATAAAATTTTGAAAAAATTAAAATATATATTTGAAATTGATTTAAAAAGAAAATCATTTTCTTAATTTTTTAAAATTTATCTTCAAAAAATCCATTTTATGGGGGACCCTTATCACTACCTCTGCTCCCCAACTGCCTAAATGGGCATGGACTTTTCTGGTTCTGGAATCACAGGGGGAATTACATTACATTGAACAAGAGCATATAGAGATGAAAGTTCCTACACAAAAAATGTAACCTCGTGTTTAAAAGTTTTTTTATTTTCCAGTGCCACAGCTTTCTAAATTATTTGCTTAAAATTTAATATTTGCAAATGTTACTGGGATATTTTTGATTTCCAGGAACACTGCAAGAATTTTAGAAAAAAATCATAAATTCATAATTTTCATTTTTTTAAAAATTGAGATTATTGGGTCTTACCTTTCTGCGAAATAATATAATTTTCAATATCTTTCTTGTCATATCATTATATATCATACAAATTTCAAACTTGACAAAACCAATTCAAGCATGCCATTTCAAATGTGGGGTCATGCCGTTTTGAATCTCAAAAATCCATTTTTTTAAAATTGTATTTTTATTTTATGTATTGCAACATGTAACAAATATTTACTCAAAGTTCTAAGAGAAGAGCGAGGACAATAAAAATTCTCCTTTTTTAGAATCCACATGCCAAGTGCGGAAAATGAAGAGTTTTCTAGTTGTTTTGAAGTCAGTAGACATGATTTCTCAAAACGAATGCAGAGACATGTTGCATACTTTTTCAAGATGGAATTGACTAGAGTTTGAACAAAGGATTTCTTTTCGAGTATAACTTATTATATAGGACACAGTCTAAACCTTACCAAAAATAATTTTTTTGCTCCAATTCTATACGACTTTGCCAAAACAGTTTAACATCCATTTATTTTGAAAAAATTTCATCCTACCGCTAATCAATATTAACTAGAAGATGTATGCAAAATTTTACTAAATTCGATGTTTTAATTTCAAAGAAGTTTTGTCCAATATACTACTAAGGATATCTGTAAATTAGGTTCTGAAAAGATAAAATTTTGACTTAAATTCTATGAAATATTGTTTAATTGTTATATTAATGTTTAGCTAAGCTAAAATTTCTTTTATTATAGCAAAATATTAAAAAGAAGATAATGGCATGCTTTATTGCAAACGAATAATAAAATTTAGTATTTTTAATTTCAGAATTACTTTTTTTTATAACAGAAAGTTTTAACAGTTTCTTGCATAACTTTATTTCTGGAGCACTGAACAACTCATAATAGATTGAGATTATTATATAAAATTTTTAATAGCATTGTTCCAAAAAAAAAAAAAAACCTACATCAATTAGTTACTATTAATTTTAAAACAGAATTAACATGTTGCTCAACAGTTTTGTATACAAGTAGTTTAGTGAATGATCCCATAATTCTCCACTTTAAACCATAACATTTAAAGACACACAAAAATCAGGAAAAAAGCTAAAGATCAGAACAAAATATTTTTTTTTATCAGGAATATTAGGCCAACTACAAACCGTGTAACCTTTAACTTGTAAATTGCTTACCTAGATCCCATTGAAATTTAAAATGAAATAGTATCATATTCAAAAATTAAATCAAATATAATATTTTAATACTATTAAATTAGAATTTATGTAATAGTAATGTAATATAATATATGATATCAAGTCAAGAACATTAAAAATTACTGGGAGTGGCATAACTCATCCGTGTAGCTCAGAAAACTAGGGACACCGCATAAGTATAGGTTATTCTCGTTTGTTGTTGTCGTCTGACAAGTGCAGAAAAGTACAAGTTAAATGGGACCAAAGGCATGGAGCACAGCCCTGGTCACATCTCTGACTTTTTTGGAATAAAGGGTGTCATGGCAGCAGTTGAGGTCGATGTTGAAGAGGGTCGAGGCAACAGAGACACAGCTGAAGAGGTGCCTCGGATCCAGCCGAGCACCCGGGCATATTCTCATTTATTTTTATTTAACCTTTTTCTACACTACTACATGAGAATCATATACCAGTATCCAAAGGGAACTTAAGATTTTCCAATGAAATAACGAAAAACACTTAAGAAAAAAACAATTTATTAACAATAAAAAAACACAAATATTGAAAAATAAATTCTGTAACAAGTTTTCAACAACATACGCAAATAAAATATGTTCACTTTTCTTTTTAGAAAAGCGTTGAAATAGAAAAAAAAATTAAAAAAAAATAAACTTAAAACAATTCTTGAAGGAAATAATTTGTACATAGTGCCACAGAATATAAAAATGTGAGAATATTTGAATGAAAAGGTTCAAAATAAAACATGTCTCATTTTAATATATTTAAACATTTTAATATATGCACACAAATATTTTTATAATTACATGAAGAATAAAAATATTGACTAGTAAGTAGTTTCGCTTTTTAACAAAAACAGCACAAAATGAAAAATATCACCCATTGAATAACTTTTGACAGAATAATTGTACTATTATTACTTAAATAATTGTAGAGGTTACTTAATTAGTTATTGCAATATTTAATTCCAGTTACTAAGTGGTTATCATAAAATTGGCACAATTTTATAATAACCAATTAAGCATACCATGTTTTGGTGGTTTTTACTTTTTAGGTTACCGGGGACAGCTACAATTTGGAAAATAAGGTGAGCATATTTTAGTCAAGTAAGTTTTTAACACGTTAATCCTTCAAAATAATAGTAGCATGATTACTAAGAGAGTCATTATAAAAATGCCTATTTTTCATTTCAGATAATTACATAAAAATAAATATATATCTATTCATTTTTAATTTTTGGGTTAATTGTTAGCTCACATGTTTGATGAGTGCCAACATCTAGTTTAAAATAAACTATCTCTAAACACACTACAAATAGTTTAGTACCGCCATCTAGTATATAGATTGAGAAACAAACATGATTTCAGGCATAAGAAATAGATTGCTAGCCCAGAAATATCACAGACATGAGATAGAGGAAAGAAGCTTCGCCCTATTATTTTGATGCAAGCGAGAAAGAAGGGATAAGCATTGATTTTATTTTTTGCATACTTTATTACATCTTTGGAATAATTTATGGATATCATAATTTTTTACTTTTAATAATTATATAAAAAAATCTTGAGTTGTAAGATATAAAACTTTTACACTTTTTAAGGGATCTAATTTGTTCAAGAAAATGCTAAAAGTTTTATACCTTGAAATTTCAAACTTTTTTGGTTATTAATTATAATAAAAGTGTTTATCATGTGTTAGATTAAGAGTGCTAACCTAATATGCTTGATTAAATGTTAGACTTTCTAGTAAAAAATTACATCGTTTAAAAGGATGTTAAAAGGTTTATGCTTTACAATTTGAACTAATTCTTTAAATGAATTTTTTGACTTTATAATAAAAAGAGTCATTTTTGTCTTGTATTTTTAGATAAATAAGTTCCATAAAAGCTTGAAAAATTTATTAAATTCAAGTAAAATACACGAAATTAAAAATAACACTTTAATATAAACTTTGAACTAAAACTTTTAATCTGTCTTTTGAGTAACTTATAGGGACCACACTATCAAATCTATTGTAAAAAATTTAAGTTTATTTAGAGATAATGAGTTTTTGTATCTAACCTTGAAACTAAAATTATTGCCAGGAATAAATGATTAACATAGCCCATGTGCGTTCTTCAAACTGTGAATAGACAACTTGGTACTTAAAAATCTGATAATCAGATCAAAAGTTATTCAGAGTATAACGATTTTATTATGTGCACTAAAATATAAGTTTGACTAGGAAATTATATAAATTTACGGCATTTATACTTGATACATTGACAAGAAAGTCTTAGTTGATACAGTTATAGCAATAATGTTGCGGAAAATATAGAAACTTGGAAGAGTATTTATAAATATATAAAATAGACACAACAGTTCTTTTAACAGTGATAAAAAGTTTTAATATATATAATCATTACTTGCATAAAAAAATTATAGTTAATGTAATAAATATATATTACACACAAAAGTTTTTTTAAAAAAAAAACCCTGCTTAAGAGCATTTTTTTTTAAAGTTTACAAATTGTTTTGTATCTAATTAATTACTGATATTAAATNTCAAAAAAACATAAGTTTTCAAACCCAAAATGGTAACTCTTCCCCTACTCCTCTTTGGTTAATGGGCTATACTGACAATGGTCTGGGATCATCCTTATTGATGATCACAAAAAAAAATGCAACAGTTCCACATTTTTGAAAGCGGTAGTAATCACCTGGTCTTAAAGCCAAGATGATTACACAATAGTTCAAATAATGTCTCAATTTTGAAGCTTTCAAAAAAAAAAAAAAAAAAAAAAAAAAGCAATAGAAAATATGTTTCTTAAAGGTCAACCATTTCAAGATTTGTCACAGGCACTTTTTTTCCTAGGTATGCCTCTGCTCGGGGCCCTAGGCCATTCAAATTTTTGGAGCCCTCCGATTAAGTTGTTTTTCTATATTTTTTATTTATTCAAATATAAAAGTATTTATATATCTTTTCATTTAAGAAGGCATATTTAAAATAAGAATAAATAATAATAAATTAAATTTTACTTTATTTTGTTAAATTAGAACTAAAAAATAATCATACCATTTTGAAAAAATTTAAATATATATTTGAAATTGATTTTTAAAAAAAAAAAAATTATTCTCTAATTTTTTTAAATTCATTTTCAAAAAATTCGTTTTAAGGGGGACCCTTATCATTGGGGGGCCCAGGCCATGGCCTAATGGGTAATTTGGTACTGCCTCTGCTTCCCAACTGCCTAAATGGGCATGGACTTTTCTGGTTCTGGTATCACAGAGGGAATTACATTACATTGAACAAGAGCATATAGAGATGAAAAATCATGGGAATAATAGGAAAAAAAAAAAAACCCTAAGGACTTTAATGAAAAATATAATAGTTAGATATTTTAGGAGTATTTGAAATTTTTTAATTAATGTCTATGGAGATTCTTTTTTACTTAATATTTATAAATAGACATACATTTACATGAAAATGCTCTCGATACCAATAATTTAAGAAATTCCTACACAAAAATGTAACCACGGGTTTAAACGTTTACTTTTTTCAGTGCCACAGCTTTCTAAATTATTTGCTCAAAATTTAATATTTGCAAATGTTACTGGGATATTTTTGATTTCCAGGAATACTGCAAGAATTTTAGAAAAAAATTATAAATTCATAATTTTAATTTTTTTTAAAATTGAGATTATTGGGTCTTACTTATCTGCAAAATAATATAATTTTCAATATCTCTCTGGTCATGTCATTATACGAAACACACATTTCAAACATGACAAAACCAATTCAAACAAATGAATTGGTTTGACCATAAAATCCTTTCAGGGGTCATGCCGTTTTGAATCTCAAAAACCCATTTTTTTTCGAATTCTATTTTTATTTAATGTAGTGCAATATGCAACAAATATTTTCCCAAAGTTTTAAGAGAAGAGCGAGGACAATATTAATTCTCTTTTTTTAGTCTCCACTTGCCAAGTGTGGAAAATAAAGAGTTTTCTAGTTGTTTTGAAGTCTGAGGACATGATTTTTCAAACGAATACATGGACATTTTGCTTATTTTTTCAAGATAGAATTGACTAGAGTTTGAACAAAGGATTTATTTTCTTCGAGTAAAACATATTATATAGAACATGGTATAAATATTATAAAAAATAGTTTTTTTTTCTTTTTTCAATTCTATACCACTTTGCCAAAGCAGTTTAACATTTATTGATTTCGAAATTTTTTTATCCCACCGCTAATCAATATTAGCCAGAAGATGCATGCAAAAGTTTACTAAATTCGATGTTTTAATTTCAAAGAAGTTTTGTCCAATATACTACTAAGGGTTTCTGTAAATTAGTTCTGAAAAGATAAATTTTTGACTTAAATTCTATAAAATCTTGTTTAAATGTTATATTAAATGCTTAGCTAAAATTTCTTTAATTATAGCAAAATATCAAAAAGATAAAAAAATTTTCTAGCAGTAAATGAGATTTAGAAATTGATAGCCTCATCCATTATAGTATATTGAACCAAAGAAATAATAAACATTTAAGAAAAAAAAAATCAGGATATATTAGAACCGCATACACATACCAAACAACCTTAAAATTTTAAATGACAAACTAAAAAAAACTTAATTCGTTTTAGTTAATCATAATAATGGCATGCTTTATAGCAAACGAATAATGAAATATAGTATTTTTAATTTCAGAAATACTTTTTTTATAACAGAAAGTTTTAACAGTTTCTTGTATAACTTTATTTGTGGAGCACTGAACAACTCATAATAGATTGAGATTATTATAAAAATTTTATAGCTAAAAAAAAAAAAGCCTACATCAATTAGTTACTATTAATTTTAAAACAAAAACACAATTAAAATGTTGCTCAACATTTTTGTATATAAGTAGTTTAGTGAATGATCCCAAAATTCTCAACTTTAAACCATAACATTTAAAGACACACAAAAAATCAGGAAAAAAGCTGAAAATCGGAAGAAAATATTTCTTAATCAGGAATATCGGGACAACTACAAACCATGCAACCTTTAACTTGTATATTTCTTACTTAGATCCCATTGAATTTTAAAATGAAATAGTATCTTATTCAAAAACTAAATCAAATATAATATTTCAATATTAAATTAGAATTTATGTAACAATAATTTAATATAATATGAGATCAAGAAAAGAACATTGAAAATAACTGGAAGAGGTATAACTAGGGCTGCAGGTTTGTTGCGGCGCGAATTTCCGCAAAATTGTCATCTTTTTTCCTAAAATCCGCGAATTTCTCAATATGTCTTGACTTGCGCGAAAATTGCTTAAAATTTGATTTCTTTTTCATTTTTATTAAACAGAATTTTTTATTTTCCTGAACCTTAAAATGAACATGTAAAATTGATTAGATATTTAGGGGAGTGAATCAATCACAAAATGACATGAAAATAGTTCAGAGATAATCACAATCTTGTCAACTAAGGTGGTCTTTCTACACTTAGGGAGGGTAGTTACCTTCCTGAAGTCAGTAAGAATACAAAAGAAATTGGAATCACAAAAGAAGGAAAATGTTATAAATCAAATCTTTGACAGAAAAATTGTTATACTTGCTATTGCACTGGGCAATGAAATTTCTACTGCCTTTCTACATATCCAGTTAATTTTTCCTAGGCGGCTTCTTGTGATTTCTTAAATATGGATCAGTTTCTTAGATGAAGGGGAGGGGGACTAGTAGCTGGTAGGGACTTGCAACTAGTAGTTTGAATGTAGAATGTTTGAGTTTTCACAGCAATTACTTCTTACAAAGCAACGGTTAAGGAATTGCGCGTTGGTGAAGGAAAATTGATCGAGTTTTGGAAATCAAAGACCGAACGCTCCAAAATTGGCAATTCTAAAACAGCATTGACGCAGAAAGATCGTTTTCTAAGTATAAAAATGTATTAAGTGATGAAATACGAAGGATAAATGAGAATAATCTGACAATGTACAATACTTTGTACCAAAATTCTGTTCATTTAAATAAAAATATTAATATTGCTTGAAATTCAAAGAAATACTTTTGTTGTGTATTTTTAAGCTTTTTTTATTATTTGCGCAATTTCTGTCTTTTGCATCATTTATATAAATTTTTTTTTAATGTTTAGAATTTGTGTAATTTTCAAAATTTCCCCCGATTTTTCAGCGAATTTGGGGTCTTTTTTCCCGCGACAAACTTGCAGCCCTAGGTATAACTCATCCTTGTAGCTTAGAAAAATAGGTACACAGCATAAGTATAGGTTATTCTCGTTTATTTTTACTTGAACCCCTTTCCACACTACTACATGAGAATCATAGACCAATATCCAAAGGGAACTTAAGATTTACCAATGAAATAACGAAAAACACTTCAGAAAAAACAATTTATTAACAATAAAAAAAACAATACAAATATTAAAAAATAAATTCTGTAACGACTGTAAATTCTGAAAAAAATAAATTCTGTTAAGTTTTCAACAACATATGATAATAAAATATGTTCACTTTTCTTCTTAGAAAAGCATGGAAATAGAATATAAGCTTAGCATTGAATAGAATTAAAACCACTCATAAAAATAAAGTTAAAACAATTCTCAAAGGAAATAATTTGTTCATAGTGCCATAGAAGATAAAAATTTGAGAATATTTGAACATTAAGATTCAAAATAAAACATTTTAAAACATGTCTCAACAGCAATATATGTACAGATGTGAAGAATGAAAATATTGATTAGTAGTTTCGTTTTTGATAAAAACAGCACACAATAAAAAATACCACATTGAATAACCTTTGACCGAATAACTGGATTAGTACGTATTAATATGCAATCTTCAATATTTGTAGAGGTTACTTAATTAGTTATTGCAATTTTTAATTCTAATTATTAAGTGGTTATCATAAAATTGGCACAATTTTATAATAACCATTTAAGCATACCATGTTTTGGTGGATTTTACTTTTGAGGTTACCGGGGACAGCTACAATTTGTAAAATAAGGTGAGAATATTTTAGTCAAGTAAGTTTTTAACACCTTAATCCTTCAAAATAATAGTAACATGATTATTAAGAAAGTCATTATAAAAATGCCCATTTTTTATTTCAGATAATTATATAAAAATAACTATATATCCAATATATGTATTCATTTTTAATTTTTGGGTTAATTGTTAGCTCACATGTTTGATGAGTGCTGACATCTAGTTTAAAATAAACTATCTTTAAACACATTACAAATAGTTTGGTACCGCCATCTAGTATATAGATTTAGAAAAAAACATGATTTCAGGCATTAGAAATAGATTGTCAGCCCAGAAATATCACGGGCATGAGATATAGGAAAGAAGCTTCATACTATTATTTTGATGCAAGTGAGAAGGAAGGGGAAAGTGTTGATTTTATTTTTTGCATACTTTATTACATCTTTGGAATTATTTATGGATATCATAATTTTTTACTTTTAATAATTATATAAAAAAATCTTGATTTGTAAGATATAAAACTTTTACACTTTTTAAGGGATGTAATTTGTTCAAGAGAATGCTAAACATTTTATACCTTGAAATTTCAAACTTCTTTGGTTATTAATAATAATAAAGGTGTTTATCATGTGTTAGATTAAGAGTGCTAACCTAATATGCTTGATTAAATGTTAAATTTCCTCATAAAAAATTACAATGCTTAAAAGGATGTTAAAAGGTTTATACTTTACAATTTTAACTAATTCTTCAAATGAATTTTTTGATTTTATAATAAAAGAGTTATTTTTGTTTTGTATTTTTAGTTAAATAAGTTCTATAAAAGTTTAAAAAATTTATTGAATTCGAGTGAGATACACAAAATTAAAAATAACACTTTAATCTAAACTATGAGCTAAAACTTTTAATTGGTCTTTTGAATAACTTACAGGGACCAAATGAAAATTTGAAAATGTAAGTTTATTTAGAGATAATGAGTTTTTGTATCTAACTTTGAAATTAAAATTATTGCCAGCAATTAATAATTAGCATAGTCCATGTGTGTTCTTCAAACTGTGAAGAGACAACTTGGTACATAAAAATCTGATAATCAGATCAAAAGTTATTCAGAGTATAACAATTTTATTATGTGCACTAAAATATAAGTTGGACTAGGAAATAATATAAATTAATTGCATTTATACTTGATACTTTTACAAGAAAGTCTTAGTTGATACAGTTATAGCAATAATGTTGCAGAATAATATAGGAACTTGCAAGAGTATTTATAAATATATGAAATAGGCACAACAGTTAGTTTTTAACAGTAATAAATATAATTATAACTTTCATAAAAAATAGATATTAATGCAATAAAAATATTACACATAAAAGTTTTTTTAAAAAACCCTCCTGTTTAAGGGACCTTTTTTTAAAGTTTAAAAATTGTATTGTACCTAATTAAATTACTGACTTAACATTTTATGCGCAGATATATGCATAAATATGTCAATTTTTTTTCATCTCAGTACAAGGATTATAAAATTCAGATTTTATAATAATCTATAAAAACATGGTATAAAAATAAGCTAGATTTGTAAAGTACAATAAAAAAAATACCATATATTTCTTACAAATAGGCTAAGTTATTTCAAAATATAGTTTAATATAAAAATGTGAGTTTAAAAACTCTAATATAAAAATATTTTCTAATATCAGTAATATAAAAAAAAACATGCAGAAAAATAATGAAGTAGAATATTTTTAATTTAATAAGAATGAAAAATACTTTACTTCAATACTTTTCGTAAAATGTATTTTCAGTCATTAGATTAAACTATGTACAGCCAGGTTTCATAGAGGGTCAAAGAAAAAAACTCAAGAATTTTTTTTCTAAAATCAAGATATTTTTTAAGCAGTAGACATAAACCAGACTACTTTTAAAAAAGAGCAATTGACAAATTAAAAGAAATATTAATTAGCTCTACCTAACTATTAGGAAATTTCATTACAAAATAAAAATAAAATGTACAATTAATAATTTCAGAGTTACTTTGTTTCAAAAAGAAAGTTTTGTTTTCAGTATGATTTTAGTAATAGAGTACTGAACAATTTATAATACATTAAAATCAATAGCAGATTTTTTTTTATTACTGTTACGTTAAAAAAACATGCAGTATTAATTAGTAACTATTTCCTCATTTCAACATTCAATTAAAATTCGTAATAAAACTCAAGATTTTCTTAATGAAACAATTTGAAACTAGGATTTCAATAATCTTGAGATCAAGACACAGTAAATGTGCTGCTTAATATTTTTATACAAATGTAATTTACTGGCATGATTCCTCAACAGAACATTTAAAAGATATGATGATGGTAAACAGTACCAATGATATGATTACTGCATTGTTGATTGGGAACGAAAATTTTTAAAATAATATGAACAAATTATTTTATTTAATAACTGTCATTCAATAGCCGACCCAATTTTTTAGGTTTAAGACTAATGTTTAACTGTGCAGCCATGTAATTTTGAACCCAATCCAGAAGACTAGGGAACTTCTGGATCAAGTATTGCAAGAAATTTGCCTTTGTGTAGAACTTTTCGATGGAACTAACCCACATTAGCATTACATGGGGAGGAAAATCACAAAAACCCCCCACGGTTAGCCCGACGGCAAGGGGACTGTAACCCATGATCCCTCTTCTACTGAGGACATTTTATGTCGGCACTGTGGTTGGGGCAAACAGGATGCAGGATTCGTGTCGACCAGCTGTCACTGGGATTCAAACCCAGTTCACCTCATTGGAAGACGGACGCTCTATTCCCTGAGCCATCTCATATCTTTCAATCCCTAAAATCAATAATTTTAAAATTTGCATTTGTCTCTCTTCCTTGTCTTAAGTTTTTATGTAATATTTAAATGGCCTCTAACAAGGATAAAATTTATGTAAGCTTCATTATTTCAATTGATATAAAAATTGGTTCAAGTTATACAGTTATAAAAAAAAATTTTTTTTACCATATAAAATAAAGGAAAGTTGTCTAAACTAAATTAAAACTCTTTTAGAAATTATGAATGCATAGGTTGTTTTTTCCTTATTTCATCATACAAAACAAGTACTAAAGCAGCACCAAACCCACTAACAACATTTGAGTAAGCACCTTTAAAAAGACCAGCAACGCCTTCTTGCCTAACTATCTTATTCCAACAGTCCATTGTACTGGTATACATAAAATCAGCTTTATTGCGACCACTTTGCATCATCATACGTCTTCTTACTGTATCAAAAGGGTAACAAATTATACCAGCAATAGTGGACACAATCATAGCTATGGTAAACGAAATCAAAATGGATGATTTTCCCTTTTTTGGCAATATCTCTTTGGCCGTATCAAATAATCCAAAATAAGCAGCTCTGTAAATAATAACAAATTGAATGGACACATTAAAACCTCTGTAAAGTCCAACTATGCCATCAGATTTGAAGATCTTTCTGATGCAATCATTTAAACCTTTAAATTCACGATCAGCCACAGCCTTGCCAATGTCAACAGACAAGCGCGTTCTCGCAAAGTCTAACGGATAAACAAAAAACAGAGTTGTAGCTCCAGCTGCACCACCAGCAGCAAGATTACCCGCAAAATATCGCCAAAATTGCGTATTTTTATTAAGACCTTCAAGAAAAATATACCTATATTTATCTTTAAGGGCAAAGTTGAGAGCTTGAGTTGGAAAGAACCTGATACAGTTGACTAAATTTCCTCTCCAAAAACTAAGAAAACCTTGTTCTCTAGGTATCCTAACAAAAGCGTCAATCATACCTAAGCAGAAAAGAAATTAAAAGGAATTGAAAATGTATATAAAAGTAATAACTAAAAATAAATATGAGAAAAAAGAAATATTTTAAATGCAATGTTTCAGTCTATTAGAGTTTTGTCTATTCTCAGGATGGCCACAAACGCGAAACAAAAATTGATTGACTACTGATTTCGGCAAATTTCTCCAAGTTTTACAGCCTGTGCCATAAATTTTCTTATTACTTTTAAGTTATGCCTTATTCCTAAACATATAATACATTACAAAACACTTACATGTGCAATAAGGGTTGAAAATAAATTTTTAAAAAAATTTTTACCAATTTTTTCGAAAAATAAATAAATATCAGACTTTTTGAACCTTACACATTTAGCTAAGTTTCCTGACGTTTCCATGACTTTACCAGATTGACAAAATACTCTGACCATCCAGATTTAATTAAAAGAGTACAATGATGAAGCATGGCCAGAGCCGGATTATACCTTTCGTAGGCCCTAGGCATGGCGGTTTTTGGGCCCTTCCCTCTTTTCAAAATATATGCTAAAATTTTCTTGCATATTTTTTTTTACATTTTTATTAATATGGATTTTAATTTAAAAATTTGTTTATCGAACTTTATCTGCAATACCAAGATACTTCTGATATTGCCGTTGATATCGATAATACCATTATGATTAGTTCGATCGATAACTATGTAAACACTTCACATCAACAATACAACAACAAACCAGCAAAGAAAACAGCGAAATTGATAGTGAGATTAATTACAAGAAATATTTATACTACAAATAGCTTCATAGTTTTTATGATACTACTATGATAACTAAGTGAAGGAAATTAACATTGTCAAAAGTAAATCTTTTGAAATTATTTTTAAATAAATTTGCAAGGTAGGTTAAATGTTTACTAATAGAAAAAAAAAATGATTTAATACTATTTTAATAAAATGTCAGTCACGTTTTTTCAAATTAGTCATTTTCAATTGACCAATGTTTTTTTTATATAAATTTTTCAGGATCATAAATTATAGTCAACAATTGGATTTGCATTCATTGTTTGGTGACCAAGAATCCAAGACAAATGTTTTTGTCCGGAACGTATTACGCCATTTTAGATGTATTAATTTCAGAAATGACTAAAAGGCGTAAAGCTTACAGTAATTTGTACGATAATTTCGGTTTTCTTGTTCACAAAAATTTGTCAGAATCTGAGATTAAACTAAAAGCGGAAAATTTGGTGAAAATTTACTTATTCGATTTAGAGGAAAACTTTGTAGATGAATTTTTACTATTTTCAAATTTGTATGAACATAAATCTGCACAAGAAATGTTGAAGGCTCAAATTAAAGATAAACTTGAGAATACTTTTCCTAATGTTTACATTGCATTAAGAATATATTTGTCGATTCTTGGATCAAATGCAGAAGGAGAAAGATCTTTCTCCAGATTAAAATTGTTAAAAAATAATTTGCGTTCAACAATGAATCAAGATCGTTTGACATCGCTCGCATTTATGTCTATTGAATACGACATTTTGCGTAGTTTGGAATTCGACAGCATAATACAAGATTTCGTTGAATCCAAAAAAGTAATATATTAGATCATAAGATTCTGCAAAATAATTTATTACCGAAAAATATTATATTTTTATTCGTATCTTCATAATTTTGTGCAAAATACACTTGTTGTTTTTAAAGCTAAATTATTTTTGTCAACAAATTTTTTTCTCCCAAGTTTTTCGTAGGCCCCTGAATTTTGTAGCCCCTAGGCACGTGCCTAGTGTGCCTATAGGTTAATCCGGCCCTGAGTATGACTGAGATCAACTTTAAACAACATGACTAAGTTATGTTGCTCTTAAAAAAGCTCTTTTTTTTCTGTTCTACATCTTTTTTCTCACGAACTGTGACATAGAAAACACCTAAAATAAGTAATACAGTCATCAAGTTTCTTACAAATTGCATTAACACAAATTTTAATTTACTCTTAAATTTTAATTAACTCGAAGTTTTTCCATGCATTGCTTCACTTATTTCTTTCTGAATAATTATTGATCTTTTCTGTTTAACAATGTTATACCTTTGTAACGATTACTTGAAGTAATTTGTTGGGATGCATACTGGACTTGGAGAATTAATTTCACTCGCTCGATAGGTGCTGCAACTGTTTTGGAAATAACAGCAGATGTGCCTCCAGCAAAGAAATCTTTTACGAAAGTTATAAGGTCACCTTCTTTTGAAGCCATGTTCTTTCCAATACTTCACTTTGATAGTCTTTCTATGATGATTCAGATCTAAAGAGTAGAGATATAAAAAAAAATTAAGTTGTATAGCATTTGTTTGAATGCTAGTGTTCAAATTGTATTGCATCAGATAAATGCTCTTAGCATAAAATTAATAAGTATAAAAGAATTGCAAATAAAATAATTGAATCAATCATGTTAAAAGACAATATCTATGCATTATTTTTTTCTTTCAAAAAAAGTAAACAAAAAAAAAGATTAATTGATAAACAACTTTAAAGCTTCTTTCTATAATTAAAAGTAAAAATCATGAGAAAATCAACATTTAAAAGTGCATTTTTTCAATAAAAAAGTTTTTATTTAAAAAATAATTTTAAAATCACTTAAACAATTTGTTAATATCCTCCCCCGAAAAAAATAAATACTTGCAAACATTTAACCAATTGAGAATATACCTGGGTGTAATCATTATTTAAACAGAGAATTAATCTTTTTTAAAATGGAATATGAATAAAAAGGCAGTTCTTTTAAGGGATGACGGTTTATTTTTTCAAAAAAAGCAAAGAGGGTGCAAGCAGGATGGGCCGTTCTTCTAAAAAGGGAGAACACTGATATATATATATGTGTGTCTGTATATATGTATACATAAGTTAATGCTTACAAAGTTCAAAACCAATTTTGTCAAATTTCAAGATCCTGTTCAAATGTACCAACCAATTTAATCTAAGCATATGATTGATTATTGGAGTTGAACACAAAAAGTATAACATACATTAGTTTAGCACTATAGAACTAAAATTATGCAATGTTTTTTACGTAAAGTTTTTTTTTTACCCAGCAATTAAACAAATAAAAGAAAGTTTTCATTTTCACATTTGTTAAATGAAATCAACTGAGCTTCCATCATATCTTCGACAATACCATGAGCTGCCTTTCAGAATATTACTAGGTATAATTATAAAAAGTATAATTACAATTTGAATAATCAAGTATGCAGATTTTACTAAATTCCAATTTTGTTACAGAATAACTCCAAAAAGGACTAATATAGCTAAAGAATGTTATGTTACTTTAATATTAGACCAACGTTTTTGGAGAATAAAATGTCAATAAGAGCATAGAAAATAATAATGTCATGATCCAGGAGTTCCCTTGTCTTCTAGATAGGGCTCAAAATTGCAAGGCTACAGAGTTGAACATTGATAGTCGCAAGCTCAGAATTAGGTCGGCAACGCTCATTATAAGATAAAATATTTTAAATTATCATCACTAAGATGGTGAGATTTCCGGATCATGATCTGTGGCAAAATAGTCACCAACTCTTGGCAAATTCTGGGCAGTGGCCTGTGAGACACTACAAAAACATCACAGAAAGGGACGAGCACGAAAGGTATAACTCGTAGATCCCCCGGGCAAAAATCTACATTTTTTTAAAGAAAATTGCAAGTTTAAAATCTATTTGGCACCTTGGCGATTTTAGTTGGCGCAACAGAACAGGATACAGAAATATTCCTACTCTGATTTCCCTATACAAAGGTAGCAATGGCAATCAAAAAAAAAAAAAAAAAAAAAAAAAAAAAAAAAAAAAAAAAAAAAANAAAAAAAAAAAAAAAAAAAAACTAATGAAAAACATCTAAGAAGGTGATCAACTGGAAGTCACTCTTGGGTAAAACAAGAACTTATTTTATTATTTGAATTTTAGCCAGTAAAACAAATCTTTCGAGGGGGGGGGGAGATATATTCATATCTTGATCGGTCACGTCAAATACAATCGCCAAATACACTTAATTAGGCAAACTGACAAAATAAAAAAAAACACGTAGAGGTTTGCCCAGAGGTAGCTTAATCACAGCCATAATAAATGTTTAAGTACAGCACTCCTGAGCACAGACTATAATAGATACAATAAAATAGAATATACAGCAAAAAAATTATTATTTACTGAGTCAAAAAGTAGAAAATAATTTTCCTTCATTCAACCTGGGATTCAATTATGAACTTTTACTAAGAGAATTATGTAATAAAATAAGTATGTCTAAAGTTGTTTTTTTAATCACAGTTATTGAGCTGTAAATCTTTTATCACAGGTTATTCCTGATGAGCTCAAGGTTTGTAAACTTTTGAAATACTAATTTTTTGACGCTTTGGTATTTATCAAAAGAAAAACGTTTTTCCTTCTTTGAAACAGATAAGATAAGGAAGAGCAGAATCACTGATGTATAAGTTTTTTTTATTTATTTTCAAAATAATCTACTTTGAAGCGCTTTTGGCTGCGAATTTTTGTTACATTTAAGATTTGTTGAACAGGCATGAAAGAAATTATAAACAACTCAACTTTACTTTTAAACGCGTTGATCTGCTTAATTTTTGGTTTCGGTTTTTACAGCGGTGCGTCCTCGAAATATTTTACGATTTTAGAACACCCATATATTAATGGAATAATTTGTTTATGTCTGCAACAATTTTTTTTAAAAATTGATGAATCTCTCTACGACAAAATTATCTTTTTTATGAAACTAAAAGAAAAAGTCAAAGATGTCTGATTTCTTCTTTAATATTTCATTGCATTATATAATAAAAAAAAAGATTATAGGAGCATTTACACCGCAGGTGAAAATTTAGGATGTGCGAATTACTGGATGTGAACGGGAGTTTGATTGGCGAAGTAAAGCAACTCCACTGAATTTAAAAAAAAAAAAAAAAGAGTCTATTATATATATGTAAATTATCGAGGACATTTTAGCACACATGTACAAATTTGGGGACATTTATTGTCCCAAAAAGTTTGTTTTTGAGAAATTCTAGATTGTCATCAAGATTTGAGAGCGTTTAGTCACCTTAACCTAACCCACTCCATACTAATATTTCTTTTAAACATAGCAAATCCTTAAATTTTCTGAGAAAGTAATACAATTATTTAAGTTTTATTTCAAGAACTATATTTGTAATAAACCCAAATAATTTCTACCTTTCAAACTTTGCGCGTCAAATTTTGAAATTTTTTTTTTGTAAATATTTAAATAATTTTTATTCTAAAAATTTACACATATTTATTTCCTAGTTTGAAGATTTGTATAACTGCTGTAACAGTCATGCTTGCTGATACAAAAATGCAGAAAGCCTATTTGACAAAGAGTTACAAAATTGGGAGCCTTTTTTATAAGTAATTATGGTATATTACATTACTGATGCATTGAGTAAAATAACGAATTTTTTTAAGCTTATTTCATTATTTATAAGTAATGCAAGTGGGTTTTACTTGATAACTGTACAGTTGTTGAAATTGTATATTTAAAAATTTTTTAAGGAAGAAATTTGAGATCCTACGACAATAATCATAACTTTAGATTATGTTCTATAGAAAAAAGAATGAGATGGCAAATTATGTACAAAAGCTGTTGGGAAGGGGGGGGGAACAATTGCTTAGTTAGCAGTTAGGTCCTATCTTGGACTCTGTTCAAGATTCACAGTTTTAAAGTTTACTAGAAAATCTTAGATTACAATATCTTAAGTGAAAGCCTAAAACCATGATTTAGCCATGAAATGGTCACTTGGCTTTTGAGCAAATTACTTCAGCACTGAACACCTGCTCAAAACTACTGAAATTTCCTTTCTAAGCTACTTTCTTTATATATTTTATTATTTTTTTTAAATGCAGGAGAAGGGTAAATAAAAATAAGAGGGTTAAACGTGACAGATCAATTAAACCATAAAATGAATTATTTCGTGTATTCTCATATTAAAATAGCTTCCATCAACATAATTAATTTAGAAGTTGTTTGACATACATCTATTAAAAACTGGAAATTTTTCACAAATTATATTCATGTATCTTCATTGATAGTGGCAAAATAAATAGTCAAGTATATAAATGTAAAATTATTTATAATAATAATTATTATTACATTAATTATTTTATAATATTATTATATTAATTATTATATAACATAATAATTATTTATAAATGTAAAAATATTTTTTAACAGTAGAACCTAAATCAATCATTTCTCAAGGGACCTTTCATTATGAACTAGAGATATGGTAAAACAACGAACACGGTTCATGTTAAAATTAAGATCAAATAATGACTTGAAAATGTATGAAATGTGTAAAGTAATAAACTAAAAAATTTAACTGGAAAAAACTTGATGATATAATAGGATGAATAATAATATTTATTTAAATATTTGAAAATTTCAGTTTGAACACTCTTTTTTTCATAACAAACAATATATTTTCAACATTTGTAAAAGATTGCCGTTCATTTTCTGTCAATTCGTATAGTGAATGCAAAAAGTTCCCTCATAGTTTAATGTTTCTCTCAAATGTTTGCCGGCTTGTTCAGTATATCACTAAGCACTTCTGCTTCTTCAACCCACAACACCACAAGATTTAAAATATTTATTACTTGATATTTAGATATTTGATGAGTTTTCTCCAAACTGTAACAACTCCTCATTTTCTTCGTCATTATCACCAGGAATTATGGCTTTTCTTCTCACAACGAATGAACTGCAATATTTTTGTTAAATGTTGGTAGAATCTTCGAATGATAAACACGGGGGAGGGGGGATGTTATTGGCATTATAAGAATAGCGTTTGAGAAAACAATACAACACATATAGAAAAATTATGGATGGACGATGGATCAAGGTTTAACAGTACAATTAATTCTATTCCACTTAAAATTATAAGTCAGGAAAAAAAACTGTTTTTGGTAATTATAAAAAAAGGGATACAAGAAATCATGTCACTAAGCACCTCAGGATTATGAAAACCAAACTTACCTTAACTGATTCATCACTGCAACTCTTTTTTAGAAAGGTAACTAAGTGCTCCCTTTAACAAAAGAGATAGTAACGATTTTACCACTGTTCATAGACTGTTACCAGATGTATTTTGTTCATAAAGCTTTTGGCCTAATTTAAGAGTAGAGAAAACTCCAATTGAACTTTTGCACTAGATTATGTACCCGGACATACTTCAATGTTATCCCTGTATCAAATAAGAAAACATTTGCTTACTCTTAGAGGTTTGAAGACATCATGAACTGCTTAGTTGTATACATAAGGAGGATCGGGCAGGGCAAGTCTCAGAGTTAAAACCTTACCAAGAAGCACACATTATACAAAATATTACTTCTTCAAATTAATGAGTTAATTTACAAATATTATTTAATTTAAACATAATAATTACTTTAAAATAAAAAAAAGAACTTCAAAAATTATTCCCAGAAAAACAATCTTATCTCTTCAGAATCTTATCTCCAAGCCGAGTTGTTAAAATTACGCTTCATGTTGTAAGCTAAAGAAAAAATAAAATTCAAAATCATAACAAATAATGTATTTATTTATAAATAATTAACAATTTAACAACAAAAACACCTTTTTCAGAAAAAAAAAACAATTAATAACCAAAATAAAAATTTTGAAATTTGCAGCTTTACAGCAAAATCAAATTTAAAAGCATTACAAAGTTATTCGTTAACGAAACAACTTAACAAAACATAAGGTTAAAAAAAAAACTATATTTTTTTTAAACAATTTTTAACAGCACTATATATTTACAGAACAGAATTATGACTAGGCATTACACAAATTTTGATTAAAACACAATATTTCAATAAAATCAAATTAGTAAATTAAGATTTGCCTTGTGAATATATAAAGCAACAGAAAACACATGTTGGTAATTCAAACTCGACATATATGCATATAATTCATATTGTTAGTATTAGATATATTGAAATAAAAATATTTATTTTGGACAATTTTTATATAAGTAATTTAAACATAATATTCAAAAACAGAAATTTTAAGCATATTTAAACTTTATTAAGACCCTTTCCAGCAGAAAGATTTTTCATTTGGGAAGTAAAAAAAACTTTCTTTTCTGCAGAATATTTTGAAAGATCTTTTTCCGTACAGAAGATACCTTTTTTGCACATCGGATGGGAAAAAAATGCTTGTGATTTTTCTAATCTCATTTGAGAATAAAAAAAATTTCACAATGACTGAAATATTACGTCTAGAAATTAATGAGTTAATTTGTAAATATTATTTAATTTAAACATGACTAGCTTCAGCTAGAATTTCAAATTGATAAAATAAAAAATCCAAAATCTTAGAAGTTTAAAAGATAGTTCGTACTAGATAATGGTATTTTTTCCCCCTTCATTATTTAAAGAACATCATATTTTGTTACAAATTCAAATTTATAGCAAAAAAATTGATTAATCAGTGCGGTAAATTTGCCACACTTCTCTTTAATTTGGTGGAAATAAAATCAATTCAATATTTGAAAAATAATATTGCACGCATGAAAATTTAAACCATACATTTAGTCTACTTTATCGCTCACATATCGCGCTGATTCCATCGTAAATTTATGTAGTGTTTTGATAATTTTTTTTTCCTGCAATTATTGATACGAATTTTCATTTAGTTTTTTAAAATCCCACTGATTTCTTTCATTGCTCAGTTATTACTATTGAAAGTCAAGTGATTCTTTTTAAAACTACCGATACTATTACAGCATGCGAAATTCGAATTGCATATTCAAGAAATTACTCTTTGACACGCTCAGTTCTAAGCAGATATTATAGTTATCCACACAGCAGTTCAAATGTTATTTTTTTTTTGACAGCTATTGCTACAAATTTTAACATTAAAAAAAAAATTCGGTATTTTTTTAATAAATACAATTTTATTACCCACAAAATTCACATCGGGCATGTGATTAGTTACCTTTACGTCGTTTAATTTTTAAAAAAATTATTGCCATTGATTTTTAAAATTCCGTTATTTGTCGGTTGGTATTAGTTCGACAAGCGAAATTAGAATCACTGTGTATATATAATGTTTAGTTTAGTTTCTTTTTTTTTAAAAAAAAAATACTTGATTCTAATAATTTTTCTTCTCTTTTCATTAATCTTTATTACATTATTTTCCTTGTTTTTTCTATATTTTTAACTTAATTATAGATATCGATATACATAATTCTTAAAAATTAAAGCACTTTAAATTTGATAAACAATATATGCATAGATAAACAATTCATCATCATGACACAATCAACAATGTTCATGATAAATATAGTATCTATAAAAATACATTATAAAAATAATCTCAATTTATCACACACAAACAATCTTCAAAATTAATAAAAAAAACATGTTTAATACAAAAACGCTTTTGTATGTTACTCTAAAAAAGCTAATATAATTTTTCAACCATATATACAATTCATTATCATCTTAAAAAATTTAAAATCATTTTAACAGAAAAGGTATATAAAAATGTAACAAAAATAAACAACAATGTCTATTCATAACCAATTTTCAACATCATTTAAGTCTAGTCAATATATTTATACAATAATTATGCATACTTGTTACATAACGAAGTAGATTCGTTAAATATTTTACAAGTTACAGTAGTCATTCTAATTATATATAAGAATATTATATACTATCATATATATACGGATAGAACAGCACCATAATCATTTTGGAGCAAATAAAATTTTTGTTTTCGGAGCAGATTGGAGCAAATAGTCTTTATATTCAGAGCAGCATAATGTTCTTAAAATTAAATTTTTGAACACTTAAAATAACATTTTATATCATAATAGTTGAATACCCATTCTCCATAATGGAGGGGAAAAAACAAACAATAAATCGGTACTTTAAAAAATTATACATAAATTTGAAATTTATATACAACACAGTTAATAAAGCTTGGTTATTATTATTTGCTTCCCTTCATGTGATTTTACATTACCAGAAAAAACGAAATTCTGTTTTTAGAAGGTCATCACATCGAAATGAAGATTAGTAACTGATTCAATATTTTACACATGGCTGTTGCTCGAGGCCAACTCATGGTAGTCAAAATTTACCTATTTCTATAAATTTTTTTACAGTATGCTTTTAGGAATTCTGGGGGCATAAAATGCATTTTTTTAATAATAAAGCTGTACAGTATTGATGCAGTTTTAGTAGGTATCAAACATACTATTATAATACTTTGTATCTAGATATTAAGATTGCTACATATTAAGACTATCTCGTATTAGGCACCATTGGCAACAATAATATTATGGCGATTTTTTACGTTTCTCCGAAGAAATTAGTACCATTTCTTCATTAACTTGACATAACATAATTACTTGACATAGCTTTTATGTACATAAATTTTTTTAAAAAATTAAATTAGTACCTAACCAAAATTAATAAGTAGTACCTTTTCTCCATTAATTTTACTTTTTAGTACTTATACATAGCTAATTAGTACAAATACATAGACATCTTGTTGCGGTTGTCTGGCTACTTACTATTACGAAACATTATTGGTGTCAATAATAGTCGCAATTTTTATGTTCCTCTTAACGAATTAATACCATTTCATCCATTAATTTTACTTTTCTTACATAACTTATTTTTTAAAATTCAATTTATTTCGATTCTAAGATATTTAGTTTTATAGAAACACATTTTAAAAGAATAACTGTGTACAAAATAAACATGTAGTTTCAAATGAATTATTTCAGTATTGTGGTTACATAGTCTGCCCTTGCTACAACATTCAAAATCATCATTTAGTTTACCTGATATAACAATGAAACATTATTAAATATTAAAGAAACTAAAGAATATTAATACAATAAAGAATATTAAAGAAAGCAAAAAACTCCTTTTTTACATGAAAGAGAGCTATAAGCTAGCAAACACCACTGATGTTAACTTTAAAATATTTGAAAAAATAGAACATTCTGAATGGAAAACTTCATATCTGAAAAAATTTACTTGATGGGTTTTCACCATTAAACATAACATTACAGAACCTATATTAGTATGTTATATACTTCTTACAACAATTAATTAAGCAAACCCCTTACCAGCATCAATAATAATTTGGCTATTTTTTTACAGCTTCCAAGAACAGAATAGTACTGAACATATAATAAAAATTTTGAAATCAATGAGAACTTCACACAAATTGAATAGTCAGGAGTCTGTCTGTTTTTTTTTTTTTTTTTTTTTTTTTTTTTTTTTTTGAGAGGTACATATTTTGTGAAAATTTAGATGCAATTTGTAAAAATTAAAAATTATATTAAAAACTCGACACAAAAATGTTGTAAAGTAAGAAAATATTTTCCAAAATTGTCACTTTAAATAAAAATCATTTATGAGAGGTAAATTTCTTTATATTTTTCCCTATAAAGATGATTTTGCTATTGTAAAACTGTAGGCTTAAAATTGCATCCAATTTCAGAATTCCATAAAAATCATTGCCCATAGTTAAATTTCAACTTGAATTTTATAAATTCATGCATTTAACTAAAAGTTTTTATCATTATGAGAACATTTTCGACTAGGTCATACAGAAAAAAGTTTCACAGAGAAAAAAAAAGTGAAAATAAAGGTCTGTTAGAATAAATTTAAAATAGTGTTTAAGATAATGTTCGAATAGCGACCGGTTAGGTTTACCATATCGCAATATCTGACCAAACATGTGCTACCTTTTCGTAAAAGACACCTGGCAAAAAAGCTCCTCTTTTCCCTAGATTGCGACGAGTACAGGGTTTGCATGAGAACTTGCTTTATTAAAAGTATTTAGTGAAACTACCGTTTTTCCTAAAGTTGAATTTGTGAAGGTACCGCTTAACGGTAGTAAATTTGGCCTAAACAACCCCTAAATTATAATTTTGAATTAAATTTTTTTTCATGATAAAGTAAAATAATTAATTTTAAAAAATAGAATGAGCCACTTTCATATTGAATGTATTTAAAATTGTGTATAATTTCGTGGCATAAGATTTCTTAGTCAGAAACAAGCTATTTTATCATGATCATGTAAAGTGTTTGAAAATTATCTTGCATTTTGATAATGTTTCGTTGCATGAGGAACTTTCAACAACAGGAAGAAGAAAAAAAAAATTNATTCTCCATAATGGAAGGAAAAAAAACAATAAATCGGTACTTTAAGAAATTATACATAAATTTGAAATTTATATACAACACAGTTAATAAAGCTTGGTTATTATTATTTGCTTCCCTTCATGTGATTTTACATTACCAGAAAAAAAAACGAAACACGTTTTTAGAAGGTCATCACATCGAAATGAAGATTAACTGATTCAATATTTTACACATGGCTGTTGCTCGAGGCTTTTTACATGAACTAGAGCTATAAGCTAGCAAACACCACTGATGTTAACTTTAAATATTTGAAAAAATAAAACATTCTGAATGGAAAATTTCATATCTGAAAAAATTTACTCGATGGGTTTTCACCATTAAACATAATATTACAGAGCCTATATTAGTATGTTATATACTTATTACAACAATTAATTAAGCAGCCCCTCACAGCATCAATAATAATTTGGCTATTTTTTTACAGCTTCCACAAATAGTACAAATTTTAAAATCAATGAGAACTTCACACAAATTGAATAGTCAGGAGTCTGTCTGGTTTTTTTCGAGAGGTACCTATTTTGTGAAAATTTAGACGTAAATTGTAAAAATTATATTAAAAACTCAACACAAAACTATTGTCAAGTAGGAAAATATTTTCAAAAATTTTCACTTTAAATAAAAATGATTTATGACAGGTAAATTTCTGTATATTTTTTCCATATATAAAAAAGATAATTTTGCTATTGTAAAACTGTAGGCTTAAAATTGCATCCAATTTTAAAATTCCATAAAAATCATTGACTATAGTTAAATTTCAACTTGAATTTTATAAAAACATGCATTTAACAATACTAGCACTAAAAGTTTTTTTTATTATGAGAACATTTTCGACTAGGTCATACAGAAAAAAGTTTCACAGAGAAAAAAAAAATGTAAAAATAAAGGTCTGTTAGAATAAATTTAAAATAGTGTTTAAGATAATGTTCGAATAGTGACCGGTTAGGTTTACCATATCGCAGTATCAGACCAAACATGTGCTACCTTTTCGTAAAAGACATCTGGCCAAAAAAGCTCCTCTTTTCCCTAGATTGCAACGAGTACAGGGTTTGCATGAGAACTTGCTTTATTAAAAGTATTTAGTGAAACTACCGTTTTTCCTAAATTTGAATTTGTGAAGGTAACGCTAAACGGTAGTAAATATACCCGGGACAACCCCCTGATAGTAAATATGAATATTTCAAATGTAATTAAGTACACCCTATTAAATTTTGAGAGAGATCACTAAAATGAATCTCTAATTTTTGTAAAATATATTTTTTTATAACATTTATGCTATAATATAGATATTGAAAGATATTTTGATTCGTCAAAAACAGTGTTTACTTATCAGATTACATCAAAAGAAACGAAATTCTGTTAGAATAAGCATGAATATCTTATAATAGGAATTTAATTATTTTGAAATGAAGATGAAATACAGAAAAACGAAATGAAACTCTAGGTATAAATGATCTGAATTAGTAAAAGAAAAAGTTACAAAAATACTAACATGAAAAAATCTCTTAAGTATACAAGGTTACTCTTACCTTATTTCATCGAACAAAACTAGTACAAAAGTAGAACCAAAACCCTAATAACATTTGAATAAGCACCTTTAAGGACACCAACAACAATAACTATATTATTCCAACATTCAATTGTACCCGTATAGTAAAAAAATAACAATAATAAAATAAAAAAGCAATTATTATATATTAATTCTTCAAAAGTACAATATAAGAATGATTTAAACATTTTCCACTAATAATCAAATTTTAAAATTAACCAAATACCTCCAATAAATTTGACAGAAAATAAATATATTTCAAATTTAATTAAGTTTGCAGCATTTAATTTTAAAAGAGATCAGAAATGCTTAACTATTTTTGTAAAATATGTAGATATAGAACACTAGTTTTGTTAAATATAAAACACTATTTTTTGTAAACTTCTTTTCACAATTACTGATACTATAATACAGGTATTGAAAGATTATAATAATAAATTTTATCAAAATATATATCTATATAATTTGCACTTTACTACTTACAAATTAAGATGAAATACAAGAAAATACAAAATGAAATTATAACCATAAAATAATCAAATGTGAGAAAAAAAAAAAAACAGTAGCACAAATAGTAACAATGAAGGTACACCTAGAGTTAAGCATACAAAGGTTTCTTTTTCCTTATCTCATCATACAAAACAAGTACTAAAGCAGCACCAAAACCCCTAATAACATTTGAGTAAGCACCTTTAAAAAGACCAGCAATACCCTCTTGCTTAACTATCTTATTCCAACAATCTATTGTACCGGCATACATAAAATCAGCCTTATTGCGGCCACTTTGCATCATCATACGCCTTCTCACGGTATCAAAAGGGTAACAAATTATACCAGAAAAAGTGGCAACAATCGTAGCAATGGTGAAGGAAAGCAAAAAGGATGGTTTTCCTGTCGTTGACAACATTTCTTTAGCTGTATCAAATAATCCAAAATAGGAAGCCCTGTATATAATAACAAATTGAATGGACACATTAAACCCTCTGTAAAGGCCGATCAAACCATCGGATTTGAAGATCTTTACGATGCAGTCATTCAAACCTTTAAAATCCCGATCAGCTGCAGCTTTGCCTACATCAACAGACATGCGAGTTCTGGCAAAGTCTAATGGATACACAAATATTAGAGATGAAGCTCCAGCTGCACCACCAGCACCAAGGTTGCCCATGAAATATCTCCAAAACTGAGTTTTTTTATTGACGCCCTTAAGAAAAATATCTCTATATTTATCTTTAAAAGCAAAGTTTAGAGCTTGTGTTGGAAAATACCTGATACAGTTGACTAAGTTTCCTCTCCAAAAACTGAGGAAACCTTGTTCTTTGGGAATCCTGACAAAAGCATCAACCATACCTGAAAAGAACAAAAATGATGAAAATTAAATAAATAAGCATGGTATTATGAGTGCCTGTTATTTTGAAAGAAAAATATAACCTAAAATTTGGTGATTTTTTAAACATAGATGCTACTATAAAATAAAGAAACCATCTTTACGCAGGGTGCATAGCCAAATTTTTCAACAAAAATAAGCAAATTTTCAGTACTTTTTAAGCACTATATGCATTAAAAAAATGCAAAATAATTTTCAAAGACTTTACACGATCATGATAAAATAACAAGTTTCTGACAAAGAACGTTTTTCCTGATTATTTTATCCATCATAAAAAGATCAAGAGATTTTTTGGTTTGATTTCAGAGGGTAGAAAATAAAGCCTGAAATTGAGAATATCTCGCAAAATGCAGCAAAGTTGTATTTCAAGTTTCGATTTGAAGGGTTTTACTTCTTTGCGTAAAATTACCTGGCTTTGGATTTAACATAATGCCTTCTCAGTACCCTCTTCATGCATGGGCACACCCGGGCTACCCAGGGGGGCCTTGAGAATTTTACTTTTTATAAATTGTACAAAAAAAAGCTAAGATTAAACATTACCTTACATATTTTTTAAAATAAATACATATATTCTATTGTATAAAGTGCGATTTTTTTCCCCTACAAATAGTGATTGATTATCATGTAAACACCAATAATTTGAATAGCTTATCACCAAGAAAACTTAAAAAGGCAACCTATATATATTTTCTGCGTTCCAATGAAAATTTTAGGAACTTGGGCATTGAAATATGTTTTAGTAACTATTTAGTTTTTTTTTTTTTTTAAATTATGCATAGTTTAAAAATGCTTTTTTTTTTAAAAAAGTTTTTGGGGTAATCAAAATGTGTTGAAATTTATTAAAATTATTGCATATCTTAAAAATAATTTACTTTATGTATGTGAAGTTTCTTAGTTCATTTTTTATCATTATGGCTTGTAATAGGGGTCTAAGAAATGTTTGTGCCGAGTGCTTTGCGTGCTATTAAGACAGCCTTGTGCTTTCTTCCTCACTGAGTATTTTCAGAACTTTGTCAAACTGCCTTTTTTCTCTGGTTTTTTAGGACTTCTCTAATTTTGGAAAATTTTCCTTTTGACCTTCCAACTGCATAACAAATCAGTTCTCTTTCAAAAATTTTTAGCACATTATTTAGAAACCCCACCAGCTCTTGCTATATACTCACATTTTCTGACTTGTTCATTACAATATATTTAATTTCACTGTTGACCTTGTTTTTTCTATCCTCTATTTTCCCTGTAAATGTTAACTTAATTTTTTTCCATAGACTTTTGGCATTGTCTTCATTAGCAAGCAGAAAACTATGTTAATCCAATAATGAAAGTTTCATAAATGCCACAGCAACAGTAGGTAGTGGCAGGTAGATTCAAATAATTAAGTAGTAACTTTTCTCCAGTGAAGTGCACAGTCGGTGACTGAAATGTCTTTTCTATCAATGTCTTTTTCATTGAATAACAAAGATAATTTTCAAATATTTTTTTGCTTGAATTTAGTAAAAAAATTTTTTTAGAAAAAATTCATATTAGTAATAATCTATGGCCATAAAAAGCTAGTTCAACAATAAAAATAATATAATTATGTAACAAAATTTAGAAATATTTTAAAACTATATTTTTTTCACGTTATTCAAAAATATTTGGAGAAGCAAAATAAATTTACTGTTTTAATTTATCACCATCATCAATGGCAAATGGCTAAAGAAGTTTTTTTCAGGAATGTATTCATTACAACTTTGAAATATGTGAATTATTTAAGAACTCTCCTCCCACATGATTCATCATCTCATAAATTGATGGATTCTGTAGGATCAAAATTTTGAATCGAGACATTGGATATCCTAAAAAAAAATTTTATGTTTTCCAGAGATTCTATGTATTGATGTACATTTAAATTAACCAGTTTTTTAAAAAAAAATCTGGTTGATGTAAAAAGAGGCTGGTAATGTAAAAACCAGTGGGAAAAAGTGGCTGGTTTCAGGTCTACCAGTCAGTAATGTAACATTCAACAAGTTTATTTTTGTGTTGAATTCAGGCAAAATCGTTATTGCTTAAGCAGGAAACACTATAACACTAGCCTGTATCAGAAGAAATTCAATCTGCAACTCTGCTGACATCTGCAGTAATGTGGAACCCAAGGATGAAGAAATATTTATAAACAAGGTATAAACAATTGAAAGCATATAGAGCGCCATCTGGCTTTATTAAAACGAAAAACATTTGAAGCATCAATTAATACTACAAGTTTTATATATTTTTCTTTTTTTTACTTTTTAGGCTGGGGATTACTTTTTAACTGAAGTTTTCCTAATAATTTTGTCCNGAAAATGAAGCCTGAAATTGAGAATATCTCGCAAAATGCAGCAAAGTTGAATTTCAAGTTTCGATTTGAAGGGTTTTACTTCTTTGCTTAAAATTACCTGGCTTTGGATTTAACATAATGCTTTCTCAGTACTCTCTTCATGCATGGGCACACCCGGGCTACCCAGGCACTCAGGGGGGCCTTGAGAATTTTACGTTTTATAAATTGTACAAAAAAAAAAAAGCTAAGATTAAACATTACCTTATATATTTTTTATAATAAATACATATATTCTATCGTATAAAGTGTAACTTTTTTTTCTATAAATAGTGATTGATTATCATGCAGGGGTGATTGTGAGCCCAAGTCAAAATTCCGGAAAATTTCCTGAATTTGAAAAAAAAAAAAAAAAAAAAAAAAAACAGTTTAAATTGAAAAATTAGAAAAAAATTTAAACAAGGTTTTTTTTCCTTTTTCTCAATATTTCTTAGTTTACTAAAAATATATTTAAAATTTTACACATACCTATACCATTTACACATACCTATGATGACCTGGAGAAGTAATTAAAATTTACAAATATGTCTTTTTTTTGAGTTTATGATTATAACAACTATTTAGTGATAAAAAATGAATATTAATCATGAATATAAGCTTATAAAGTATCTCTGTGGCTCTCCCTTACAAACAAATTAAATAAACTGTGTTTTTAAATTCCACCTTTAAAAATTTTATTTCCGGAAACTTAAGTGATCAATGATTTTTTGAAACGTCTGGACTTTCGATCTCCGGAAACTTCCGGATCACTGTTAGCGAAAAATCCGGAAATCAGGATTTTTTTCGGAGTACAATCAGCCCTGATCATGTAAACACCAATAATTTGAATAGTTTATCACCAAGAAAACTTAAAAAGGCAACCAATATATATTTTCTGCGTTCCAATGAAAGACGTTTTTGTGCCAAGGTGCTTTGCGTGCCATTAAGACAGTCTTGTGCTTTCTTCCTCACTGAGTATTTCCAGAACTTTGTTAAACTGCCTTTTTTCTCCGTATTTTTAAGATTTCTTTAATTTTGGAAAATTTTCATTTTAATCTTTCTACTGCATAATAAACCAGTTCTGATTTTTATTGCTCAGATGCAGAATTAATGCTCAGAGGCACTGATTTTAATTGCTCAGGAATAATTGTTAGTATTAGTTAGTAGAACTGAAAATTTAAATTTTCAATCAGTATGTAGTGATTGGTAGACTCAAATAACTAAGTAGTAACTTTTTTCTAGTGAAGTGCAGAGTCGGTGACTGAAATGTCTTTTCTATCAATGCCTCTTTCATTGAATAACAAAGATAATTTTCAAATTTTTTTTGCTTGAATTTAGTAAAAAATTTTTTTAGAAAAAATTCATATTAGTAATAATTTATGGCCATAATAAGTTAGTTCAACAATAAAAATAATATAATTATGTAACAAAATTTAGAAATATTTTATAACTATATTTTTTTCATGTTATTCAAAAATATTTGGAGAAGAAAAATAAATTTACTGTTTTAATTTATCACCATCATCAATGGCAAATGGCTAAAGAAGTTTTTTTCAGGAATGTATTCATTACAACTTTGAAATATATGAATTATTTAAGAACTCTCCTCCCACATGATTCATCATCTCATAAATTGATGGATTCTGTAGGATCAAAATTTTGAATAGAGACATTGGATATCCTAAAAAAAAATTTATGTTTTCCAGAGATTCTATGTATTGATGTACATTTAAGTTAACCAGATTTTTAAAAAAAATCTGGTTGATGTAAAAAGAGGCTGGTAATGTAAAAACCAGTGGGAAAAAGTGGCTGGTTTCAGGTCTACCAGTCAGTAATGTAACATTCAACAAGTTTATTTTTGTGTTGAATTCAGGCAAAATCGTTATTGCTTAAGCAGGAAACACTATAACACTAGCCTGTATCAGAAGAAATTCAATCTGCAACTCTGCTGACATCTGCAGTAATGTGGAACCCAAGGATGAAGAAATATTTATAAACAAGGTATAAACAATTGAAAGCATATAGAGCGCCATCTGGCTTTATTAAAACGAAAAACATTTGAAGCATCAATTAATACTACAAGTTTTATATACAGTAGGGAACCGATTATCCGGAACGATCGGGACCATCGCTATTCCGGATAACTGGTTTTTTTCGGTTTTCTGAATCACTACAAAAAGCCGTTTTTTTTATTGTTAAACCCAACTAAAAAAAAATAAATTTTCTCGAAATAATCTTAAAAAGAAGAAAAAACGATGGAGTAATACGCTAATGATTATTTCCAAAATGATGGTAAGGTAAACATCTTTCAAAAAAGAAAGAAAAATCCTAAAATCTTATGAGGAAAAAAAATTTTTTTTTAAAAAAATGGTGGAAAAATTTATTGAATTTCGTTCCGGTTTTTTGGTTTTCTGATTTCCGGATAACGGGTTCTGTACTGTATTTTTCTTTTTTTTACTTTTTAGGATGGGGATTACTTTTTAACTGAAGTTTTCCTAATAATTTTGTCCTGCATTGTAAATTCTGAAATTCAATATCTTTTAAAACATTGTTTTCCCCACTTTCATTCATTTTCTCACATTTATACAATTTCAAACTTTCAGGAAAACAGCATCTCTAAGTTTTATCAACGACTTATAGTTCAATCCTGAAAGAACTTATTTTTTTAAGCAGGGCTTGAAAAATCTCAGAAATTTTACCCTTCCCTGAGGACGGCTTGTCCAACAATGTACCCGTCCTCCATTGAAACTAACCCAAAGCTTCTAAATAAATAAAAATATAATTTTCTTTTATTTATTACAAACATTTATATAAATTGCACAAAGAATTAGTAGTTACTAGGATTACATTATACAGTAATAAAACAAATACTGGGTTACTAATGGTAACCTAGTATTTCTTTTATGAAATAATTTAAATGACAAAGGTCAAGCTATCTGGAATGTCAATTTATCCGAGGGTACAGCGTTTTTTAAATAAATCAGATATGACGTTTGCCAGTTCCACAATCAAGTCAATGATTTACAGAGGTTTCTGCACAGAAATCTGAAAGGGGTTTTCCATTTAGGTAGATGTTCATAATTGTATTTAATGCTTCTTGTTTAAGACCAGTACGTAACTTTTTTTAGTAAGTTCATTGTTGAAAAGCCGCTTTCAACCGCTGCAGTACTCCCAGACAGAGAAAACATCAATTCCACCATGCGCAGTATTTCCAGATTAGAGGGTCATTTTAGAAGTGAGGCGCTAGACTCTTTAAGGTAACAAAAATTAAATATGTATCATGAACATTAACGGGAAAATGGTCCTCCCACGCGGACGCCGGATTCGTTGTCAGCAGAGAAATTTTGACCGCCGAGGACAGGCGGTTTTTCGATCCCTGCTTTTAAGAGTAGATAACAATAAAAAGTAAGTAGTTCCATATAAGCACAATATTATATGATCACAAGCTACAAAAAAGTCATACCTTTGTACTGATTATTTGTGGTGATTTGTTGAGAAGCATATTGCACTTGAAGAATTAATTTTACCCGCTCAATAGGTGCCACAACTGTTTTAGAAACAACAGCTGATACACCACCAGCAAAGAAATCTTTAGTAAACGTTATAAGCTCATTTCTTTTTGAAGACATTCTAAAGTGAAGTTTTGTAACTCCCTTCAATGGGCTTTAGGCATTAATACAAACTCTAAATAGAAGAAAAGAATAAAATTTTTATCTAGACACTTAACTTTACAGTACTTAAATTGAATTTAAGATAGTTGCAAATTATTGGAAACACATGTTGGCAACTGCAGACTTTTCAGAACTATATTCAACATGCACATTGCTCTATATAATTGATAAGTACAAATTTTAATATAGCAAAAAACATCAATATTTGATAATATATTGCAATATTTTTTCCAATTTAACTAATTTATGTTAATTTCTCATTTTTTGCAATAAGTTATATTTGGATTTTGTAAATTTTTTTATAATCAATTATTATATTAAAATAAATTTTAATAATACCAAATGACTCTGGTACGTTGTTGGCGAAAATAGTTGAGGAGATAATACGTAAGTAAATAATTCTTTTTTTTAACGAGCATTCAGTTGCAACAAGCAAATATTTCAGTCTTTCCGTTCGTTATTAATGAATTTGACAGTAAATAGTTGAAAGGTATTAAACTTATCAATGTATATTGATTACTTTAATTCAATATTTAAATACTAAAATTCCTCACATGTTCTTCTTTATAAATACTTTTCAAAGTTAACGTTTTCAAAATATAAAAGTATTGAGAAAGAATGCATCTTAATTTCAACTACTAATTCAGTATCAAAACCTGATAAAACAAAAGAAAGATTAAGTGGCTGGAAAGATTAAGGATTAATTTCAATAAAATTTATACAGTATTTTTAAAAAGAAGCATGAAAAGTTCACAAGAAACACATACTACGCATTATTTTCAAGAAATACATATTTTTGCGAGAATAATATTTTTAACAACGGAGAAAAATGACCACGAGGACTTTGTTTACCTCCGTAGAACTGGTTGAGGGGGAGAGGATTAAGAGTTGGTAAAAAGTTTGGTAAAAAAGTAACTGAACTATGCAGTTTAAACAGTTTCTTCAGTTTTCTTTTCTCTCGTTAACATTAAGCATCGAATATTGCACTTTTTCAAACTGTACGAGTTCAATACTTTCATGCGTTCGAAAATGTACAGTTCTGGATTACAATTTGGTATTTGGTCACATGTGACAAAGTGGACAAAGTGTAAATATTTTTATTTTTATTAAATACTTTTTAAGTATATCTTTATAACAAAATTTTACAGTTTTGAAATTGTTGCATTACTATGACAAGACGAAAATAGTTTCGCAATCATAATAGAAAAGATTATTAGGAAATCGTAAGTCGTTTAAAAACTAAATGTAACTTCATTTGTTAAAGTCTATATACGTGTATAAACGCAACTCTTGTTGTTTTCTTTTAATAAATTGATTTAATATTTACTAAATTCAAAAATATAAATTTTAACAAAATGTTACGTAAATCATCATCTTAATTGTAATTTGTTAAAAAATTTTAGCGAAATATTTCTAATTCTATAGGATATTTTAAAATGGATACTAGCAAAGTAGGCTATGACAAAATACATTTATTGATAAAATTATATAATCGTTGCTTGCAACAAATTAAATTAATATTAGAAAAAATCTAAAATTGTGTTTGACTCTGTACTTTATATCTCATCTGTAACAAGTTTCTGCTTTAAATTTCCAGTTAATTTAAGATGAGGTATTAAAATTTAGAGTTGAAAATTTAGACTGTTGTCTAATTAACTGATAGTATAATCCTTTTGTGAATTAGTCAGTCACCAAAACATTAAAATTGTAGGTTTTAGCAAATAAATTGCATTTAAAAAAAACTGTTCATGTCCCTGCTGTACAAGTAAACATTTTTGAACAATTTAAAAAAAATTATCCTTTCAATTATTCCGGTGATAAAATGTAAAATAATGTATTATGATTCGATAAAAGTAAAATTTTAATCCTTAAATATAATTTTTCTTAATGCCCAACAATACAAACAGCTTTAGTTAGAAAAATATAGTATAAGGCTGCTTAAAAAAAATTTTAAAAATTAAAACGGCTATATTAGTTACGTATAGTTAAAAATGAAAACAAAATTACAAATTTTTATGAATATATATA
>NC_092209.1:85810598-85818999 GCF_043381705.1 Parasteatoda tepidariorum | reverse complement strand
TATATATAAAAACTTTTTAAATGTTTGAGTGATCGACTGTAAATTACAGAAGAAAATCAAGTATTTTTGGACGCCCTATGCCGGAAAATCAAGCAATAGGCATGTAACTTGTATCTATTACTTTGATTGTTCTTTGCAATAGCTACATACTATTTCATAAATGTAGCTTAATTATTTATGAAAATATAGGCATATTTATAAAAAACTAATTTTTTTTTGTCTTGCGTTTTTTTGGCCATAACTTTAAAAATATTCAATAAAATTAAACAAAATTTTTGAGACAATTTAAAATTAATAGCAAAATTATTGTTTTAAAATTAGAAAAAATTTGTTTAAGACTGCGCTAGATATAAGTATTCAAATTACTTTCATACTGTGCATGTGCAGAAAAAATTTTAAAAAAATATTTTTCATAATTTTTGTATTTGTATGTAGAGAAAACATAGAAAGAATGGTGCAGTGCATGGAACAATGAAAAAGGAGAGAAAGAAAAAAAATAATAATAAAAATTCGGCCTTGGACTTTTTTAAATTTAAAAAAATTATTTTTCATAATTTTTGTATTGTCTTATAATTTTTGTATTTGTATCTAGAGAAAACATAGAAAGAATGGTGCAGTGCATGGAACAATGAAAAAGGGGAGAAAGAAAAAAAAAATAATAAAAATTCGGCCTTGGATTTTTTTAAAATTAAAAAAAATATTTTTCATAATTTTTGTATTGTCTTATAATTTTTGTATTTGTATCTAGAGAAAACATAGAAAGAATGGTGGAGTGCATGGAACAATGAAAAAGGGGAGAAAGAAAAAAAATAATAATAAAAATTCGGCCTTGGATTTTTTTAAATTTAAAAAAAATATTTTTCATAATTTTTGTATTGTCTTATAATTTTTGTATTTGTATCTAGAGAAAACATAGAAAGAATGGTGCAGTGCATGGAACAATGAAAAAGGGGAGAAAGAAAAAAAATAATAATAAAAATTCGGAAAATAAAAGATATACTAATCTTTTCATCAGCTCACACGATTATATAAGCAAAGAAGAGTGCTTTCTATTGCGTGATATTTTTACTGAATGTGTTATTTTATTTGTTGTAAAATTTTTTTGAGTGCTCCTCACACTATTTTTTTGATATATTTTGCCTTGGCTATTCTGATACAATATTAGAAAGCACTACTTTTTTGCAGATATAATCGTGTGAGCTGATGAGAAGATTATATCTTTTATTTTCCGGATTTTTATTAATTTTCTTCATTTTTTCGGATTTTTATTTTTCCCTTTTTTATTGTTCTGTAGTTTTTTTCTCTCTACATTTTGAACTTATTTTATGAGTTCTATTTACTTACAGCTTATTCGCAATAAATAAAACTTATTGTTTTTTTTGTTATTTTTATTTTTGTCCTCTTTGTATTTATTTATTATGATATATATATATATATATATTGTTCAAAATAATGCTTTATGAACTTTTTTGGCACAGTCATTCATACCAGCTCTTTCCTTTTTTATCAATTTATAAGTATTATTCAACAATTTCATTTAAAAGTAATGTATTATTTAAAACTTTTTTTATTTAGATTTCTGACTGCACCACTTGACTGGGTTAAATATCAATAACCTGCCAACCGGGTTAATACTTCCTCTTAATTAAACTTTTGTTTAATTTCAACACATTTGGAACGAGTCATTGTTAATTGGAGATTTTGAATAGCAGCTGTGTTTACCGAATCTGCCTTGATTCTCGTCCAGGTTTTAAGTGAGTAACTAATCAATTCACGTATGGTTTTGTTGCATTTTTATGTTGTAAATATTTAATTCAGTAGATTCCTTTTAAATTTAACATAAATTAACTGGCTCATCTGTAAGCTTTGGTTGCCTCTAAAATTATTGGAAGTGCTAACTTTTCTATTTCAAAACATGGAATATCATAAAAGATAAAATTTATAAAAAAAAATAATAATAATTACATTAATAAAATATGGTGTTTAATGTTTGTATCACCTACTATGGATGTTATTGAATTTGAAATTGAGATTTTTTTCATGAAATATAGAATTTGGTAAAGATAGTTTTTATGTTGTTCCTAATATGTTTATTGCATTTAAAAAAAAGAGAGAGAATAATTTAGGAAAGTGATACCAGGGATCTGTCATGGGCAAATTTACTACCTTCATAAATTCAACTTAAGTACTGTAAATGTATGTCTTTATTAAATTCCAGTTGAAATTAAACTATGGATATTGATTTTTATGGACTCTTAAATTTGGATACAATTTTAATCCCAAAATTTTACAATAGCAAAATTGTTTTTGAACATATGGAAAAAAAAATATATATAGAAATTTACCAGTCATAAATGATTTTTATTTGTCGTGACAATTTTTGAAAATATTTTCTTATTTTACCATATTTTTGTGTTGAATTTTTAATATAATTTTTAATTTTCAGAAATTATGTCTAAATTTTCACAAAATAAGTACCTCTTAAAAAAATCTAACCTGGATACAAGCTAATTTATTTTTGATGTAAAATTAATGGAGTTTTTTGTTGTTGTTGTTGTTCTATTAAGAAGATTTAGAAATTGTTATAATACAGATTAATATATTTGATAGCAAATGTTTTTTTAATTGTAAATTTTCTAGATGGCGACTGCTGCAGCGTATATTTTAGAATTCTTCCAAAGCAACAAACATTTTGATCTAACATTTAAAGTCAAATGTGGTAGTACTTGGAGTTCTTTTACTGCTCATAAAATAGTGTTATCTATTTGGAGTCCTGTTTGGGCTAAGAAGTTTCAAGAAAATAGTAATGCAGTTGATGATGTTATAGAAATATTGGATATAAGTCCAAGTGTTTTTCACGCCTTTTTAAGGTAGGAATATTTTATAATAAAGCTGATAATTTTTTTAAAAATAATTTTGGTTATGCAATATATTTTTTTATAGTGCAAAAACTTTCATAAATATTTCAGAAACATCTATAAAGGCCAAGGGTGCCGGCAGTGGGGTGTAAGGGGGTGCACTTGCACCCCCCTGGCTTTCTTTTATAAACAATTATGGAGTATAAAATTTTTTTTATTAAAAATATTTTTATTCAAAAACAAATACTAATTAAGTAATTATTGATACGTAAAAATTAAAAAATTGTTTAATCAAAAAAGAATTGTAATCGTCTTGTTAGCTGTCCAAATCTGTTTATACATTTTTAAATGAATTCTGAGTCATCTTTGATTCTTTTCTTATGCAGACTGAGCTTGCACAAGCAACTTAATCTCTTTTGAGCCATTTTAGACCGATTCCATATTTTGATGCGTCACATAGTACTAAAAGTGAGTTCAATAGTGCACGTAGTAGCTGGAAGAGTTAGGCCAATTTTGATTGCCTCTGCTACAGCTAGATAAAACAGTGTAGCCTCAATAACTAAATCGATATATTCGAGGGATTCATAAGAATTTTCACTATTCCTCCACATTTCATACCACGTAAATTCATAATTTTTTTTTTAAATATCTTGTTAACAATGAAGAAATGTATGTTGAAAAAAATTAACAGATGAAAGTATATGTAATAACAGAATATTTAATTTTTTNGGGGTTACTGGTTTGCTAGAGGGTTGCACCCCCTTTTATATTATTCTGCTGGCGCCCTTGATAAAGTCTATAAATAAACAGGGTTACCACTGAAATCTGGTGAAAAAAAATTCCCTGTACATATTATACACAATATATTAAGAAGAAAAAAAACAATTACTGAGCTCTTGTGTGAGCAGTTTTAATTGCTTTAAAAACTTAGAGGGAAAAAAAGGAACAATTGAACATACTTAAATACTGCTATAATAAATGTACAATAGTTTAGTATAGCTGAAATATCATCCTTAAATATCCTATAGATTACGCTTTGAGTGGTCACCATTTTTTAAAAGACGAAAATAAGATACAAAATTTTCTGTATTTTTCCTGTTTGTAAAGAAAAACTAAAAATTACCTGTTATTTATGGTGATTTTTAAATCCTTTGTATTCAGGCTTTCCTTGTTCTCTGGAGAGGCAACCCTGATACAGTTAAGGCAACATTTGTAGATAATATTTTTTAATGGACTTATAAATAAGATTACATTACATCTGTGGGGGCGGAGTTAACGACCATGCCAACCTTCATCTATCAAAAGGTACCTCATGATTGAATCAAGTTAGCATGTCTTATATACCAGTGAATTGATGTTTAATATTCATAGTGGTAGTTACGCCACAATACTCCCCCACCAGAATTTTATCAGGGATAGAATTCAATGGACGGATACCACTAGTTGCTGTACTTGTGAAAGACCGGGAGAGCTGTTCGTTGAGTGCTGAATGTGAGAGGTGTATTAACATCACGTCGTAGCTTTCGTTGTTGCTTCTGTGTTGCATTTTGCAGTCACAAGTAGCAAGTCAACTGTTCAATGTGGACTATCCATCGAAGTAGGCGTTACCGTCAAGTTATTTTGCGAAGTGGGCGTTACTGCGTGTTCAAATCACGTCCGGCTCACCAATGTGGCGGCGGAGTTAACGACCATGCCAATCTTCATCAATCAAAAGGTACCTCATGATTGAATCAAGTTAGCATGTCTTATATGGGTGATTCTCACGAAACACGACAATTCACTGTCCCTTGCTCCAAGATCTAATACTATAATACTAAAAGAACTTTTTTTTAAAAATAATTAATGAATAGTATTGCTGTTAGCATTTTAAAGTGACTTTGCACTAGCATTGACTGTTTTGTATACTTAAAAAGTTTAATTGAATATCAAAATGTCATTTTCCTGGCATGTCCCAAACAATATTTCCTATAATAACTAGCTTCAAAACTTCCCATACATTTTTCAAAATCTAATTTTATTTATCTTATCCTATGTAAGCATTTCTAGAATATATGCAGGGGGTATTGTTTATTAAAACTTCGTTTAAAATTTTTTTTTTCTGTCAATAATTTGTTTGTCCCATGAAAATCAGTCATTTTCCTGGCTACTTTTATTTAGTGATTTATAACCAAAATAGATAGCGCCAGGAATCAATATCTTATGTTTAATAGATTGATTAAATACCCTCCTATCTGAACATGTCTTGTTGCATGAATAAAGAGCCAATTTTCTGGCTCAAAATCTATTTCAAAAATTTTTTCAATGTGAGTAGGTTTTTATGCTGTCATTTTCCTGGCTTCTTGAAATCATTAATAACAAAAACTACATAGATTTATCTGAGTTATTTTAAGAAATGCTGTTGTTTTCTGCAGAATATAAATGTCTTCGGCCAAAATATTAAATTAAAGTTATATGCTATAAAATGGCGAATTTGTCATTATCCTGGCTTACGAATGCCAGGACATTAAAGTGTTACCAGAAATTCTTTTTAACTGCTAATACTGTAAAGAGGGAAAGCAACTATTAACCTAATACCAAGTTTGTGTATGATTGTAATATGCTTGGATGTAATCAAAGTTATTTATTTATTTATTGATTGATTATTGTACACAATTTTATTCTGTACATATCAGCAACAAAATTTTTTTTGTTTCTTTCTACAGTGGATAAAAAGAATTAATTTAAACAATTTATGGTCCATCTAACATAAAGGCGTAAGTTGAGTTACTTACTATTAACTTAAAATGACTGTTTTTTAAACTTCTAAGCAAATATGTCATTTTCCTGGCATTCCAGATTTGGTGAATTTCTATTTTATTTTTTTTTCTCGAGCAAATGTCAATAAACTACACTGATGTCTATAAGATATTAAAAAGTGTAGCTAAAGAAGTATACAAAAAAATTTTTAGATTATTTTGAAGACTTTAAAATTTGAAGAAATTTTTTGGTCTGAATTGTCATGTTTCGTGAGAATCACCCATATACCAGTGAATTAATGTTTAATATAAGTAGTTACGCCACACATCTGTGTATCTCTCACCCCATTTCGTCTTTTTCACTGATATTTTTATGTCTAATCATGTATAGCTCGCTAGCCAGAAGTTGTCTCTTGGCTATGCCTTCATCACCTGGTATCCGACAATACTATTTCGCTATTTTTGGGAGAAGGGTGTGAACAATTCTGGACAAGGTTGCTATTTGGCAATCATATGATAAAAATATTTATTTTGCAATCTTTATGTGCATTTTTTTAACAATTGCATTTAATTTCCTAAATTTGATAATATTTCTCTCTTTTAAGTGAATAGTTTGTCCTTTTTTGAGATATTTTGCTGGGAAAACAACAGTTTTTAAATTTCAAATCTATTTAATTAGCTGGAGTAATGAAAGCAATAATAGCAGATGATAAAGTAAAGTAAATTACTGAAAAAGAATTTACTGTTTGTGTTTGGTTTGCATTAAGCGTTGTCTCAATTTCAAGTGCGGTTTATGTTTCTCCTCTTACTCCTGCACTGAAATCAACTCTGCGTCTGAGGAGGTGGAGCGAACTATAGTTTCATTGTGAGAACTGTTATTTCAATCATTTTTGTTTAAACTTAGTATAAGGATTCCTGTTGTAAAAGATGTTTTTTTTCTTCTTTCTTTCAGCTATCTGTACGGTTCTAAAAAGGAGCTTGAAGAAAGTAAAAATGATGTTAAATTTGTCTTAAGCATATACGAAGCTGCCTGCAAATATCGAGTGCAAAGACTCAAAACTCATTGCTGTGAAATTTTAAATTCTTCATCTCCTAATAAAAATAATGTATTTGAATTATTGGATGCTGCAGTTTTGATAAATTCAGATTGTTTGAAAGGGCAATGTTTCAAAGTCTTACAATCTGAAACAGAGGAAATATTAAATTCACAAGATATTACCTCCGTTACGCCAACTATGGTTGAAACTTTGCTTCAACTTCCATCATTATGGCTTTCTTCTGAGAATGATTTGCTGACTTGGGTATTTAAGTGGGCAAAATCCTATTGCTCGTTGCAGAATATAAATATTCCCAGCAAAGTTATCAGTCCTTTTTTACCTTTCTTTAATTTTACGGCTTTAAATTCAAAAGAATTTGCAATGCTTGTCAGTGATCACAAAGAGTTTTTCGATGAAGTCGAATGCTTCAATATTTTTATGAAAATTAATCTACAAGAATCATCTGAATTACCAGCTAATGCAAATTCACGCAGTTATATGAAACCCACTGAAACACCTGCAAGTGCTATGTTGGGTGATGGTACTCCAGAGATGCCTTACGCCATAAATAATTCATCAAGCAGAAATTCAGATAGTTCTAATTATAATGCATCTAGTACAGCTTCAATTTCTACTTCCACTGAGGAAACAGTTCCTGCAGTTAATGTTGGTACTAATGCAACAATTACTGTTGATAATGGTCCAGTTAATTGCTACATAACAGCTGATAAAGAGACAATGACAGACCTTGCAATAGATACCAGTTCAGCTAGTTGCTGCACAATATTAATGCCATCAGCTGATAAAGAGACAATGACAGACCTTGCAATGGATACAGAAGCGGAAATTCTACCTAATGATATTTCATTACAATCATCAGCTGATAATACAGATGATGTAACCATGGATACCAAGGATGATGCAGTCACTTCATCTAGTGATAATTCATCTGTACAACTCCAAATTGAGGCTTCAAATGACACTTCATCCGCAATTGAGATGACAGAGAGGGGGCAAAGCAATAATTCAGTTTTAGAAGTAGAAGATCCAGAACCAGGAATATCATGGGAGTTCTTGGAGCCCCCATTGCACTTGGAAAAAATCAAGAAAAAGAAAATTGTGAAAGCATACTTGTTGCCAGGTAAGATAAAGTTTCTGAAATAAATCTTAGTCCATTATATATTTTTGCTATGAAATTATTTTTTTTAGTTTAGTTAACATGATTTTGATTTGATTGTTAACTAGTGGACTATTGGTAACAGTGTAGCATTTATCCTTAGGAATGATCTAAAGATAGTGTGTTTTACACTACTATAATTTTAACTGTTGAGCCAAAGGTACTAGTAATCATTGCCTCTCTATAACACCACTATTTTCAATTTCAGGGAAATGCTAAAAAGCTCGGATATTGCGGTTCACCAATTTGATTTATTTATTACATTCATTAATTTTATTTACAAAATTTATTAGAAATTTTGGCACTTTTGGATTATTCCACTGACCATTTTCATACTTTGGAATTATCCCATCGAACATTTTCGCCAAATCCGATACTATTGTCAAGGTGTATTGTACCCCATATATTGTAAGTTGGCTTCTTCGCCAATAATCGCAAATTTTATCCTATTTACTGTCCTTGAGTTAGTTTTCTTTAGTGTGTTGAAATATAGTTTTTTTTTATTACTCCGTTGTAAAATGATTCAAATTTGGGATTTGCCTAATACTGAAGAGAATGCAGTGGCATATTTTACACAAAGCAGGGTTCGCCAAG
>NC_092209.1:85779155-85810098 GCF_043381705.1 Parasteatoda tepidariorum | reverse complement strand
CCGGACGTGTTCCAGAGCCTTGCAGACTTACTTCCACGCCGTATTGCTGCACTCTGCAGGGCTGATATGAACCCCATTGAACATATCTGGGATGCCTTCGACGTCAGGCTCAGGGCATTGAATCCTTAACCTATGAACAGGCCACAATTGGCTGCCACTCTGCAGGATGTGTGGTGCCAACTACCTCCGGACGTGTTCCAGAGCCTTGCAGACTCACTTCCACGCCGTATTGCTGCACTCCGCAGGGCCAGAGGGGGCCCGACCAGATATTAGGTGGGTATCCCATGAGTTTTGCTCAGTCAGTGTACATATGTGTAATTATAAGAGGAGCATAAACTACGAGCATCACGTGGTTGGGGGGCTAGGCTAGTGGTATGGTGAATGTAAGTGAAGCTTCATAAGTATCGTTAAAATGAAAGAGCTGAAGATGCTGATAAGCTCTGACCAAAAGGTAATGTGGATAAGTTACATTTTTCCTCTCTGGGTGTACGCAAATAATATTTCCACCGGTATCAAGAAGTCACCTAACCCACTATTGTATGACAGAATCAACAGGGTAAGCCTGTATTTCCACCTATATGGCAAGCAAACCGTAAGGAATGTTGTTGAAAGTGCAGGTAAAGGGTAATGGAGAAAGTGAATGCCATTTTGTAACGAAATGGATAGAGTTTAAAACATCAACTCACGTGAAAACGAGCAGACTTCCACTTGGTCCCTCGTGACAAGAAATTTTGTTAACCACCAACAGGAAAGCAGATGATTACAAATAAAACTGTAAGTGCACCTACCTACAACTCCGACGCATGGAACCAGTTACTCCAGAAGAAATGCCAAAAAAGTTGTTAGGCTACAAAGACGTATTGTTAAGGCTGTCCAACAAGGAAGATGGGGTAAGGTGAAAGCTTTACAACATCTTCTCACACGCTTCTTTAGTAGCAAAGCTTTAACTGATAAAAGAGTAACTGAAAAACACGGAAAAAACACGGCAGGTGTAGATCGTCAACTGTGGTTAACTTGCAATGCTAAAATTCAAGGAATAAAGCAGTTAAAGCAAAGAGGATATAAACCTTCCCCGCTAAAACGAATTTATATCAATAAATCTAATAGCAAAAGAAGACCTCTTGGCATACCCAGGATAAAAGATAGAGCTATGCAAGCATTGTATTTGTTTGCTCTGGAACCAATATCTGAAACAATCAGTGATCGTCACTCCTACGGCTTTAGGTCCAAAAGATCCTGCGCAGATGCCAGAGCCGTTTTTAAGGATGGGCCCTGGCCCAGGGCCCCGAGTTCGAATGGGGCCCCCGAAAAGTCTAAAATCTCATTGCATTAATTTTTTTTTTAAATTCTAACTCATTTATTATTTATAACTTAAGAGGGCCCCAACTTACATTGTCGGATGCTTTTCAAAATCTAATTGAAGTGCTTACCAATATAAAATAATTGTTACTCTTCACTTTTCTAACTAAAAGAGCAATAAAACGCTCTTTCCACTAATGAAAATATCCCCACCTTCATAGCTACCACCCACAGACAGAATTGTCAAATAGCCCTCTCACTTTACACTATGAGAAAATGTTTTTAGCTTCTTTATATTGCCTTGGGGCTCTTTTTTCCTAACTTCGGAAATATCAGATATCCACAGAAACACCCTTTTGTCTAATTTCTGGGAAGAAAATGTTTCTAGGGCTGTAAATAGGGGTAGGGTCTTGTTAGAATTCCTTTGGGTCACTCTGTCTTGAGATTTCCATAGTGCCTGTTAAATTGGGCCTCCTTCAATTCTAAATTTTCTTTCTTAGAAAATTTAGATATTTTTTTCTAATTTATTGCAAAAGCTTTTTTTTTCATATAATCGTCCTAAATGTTTCAACTAGCCTAATTGTTTAATTTACTTAATTTTTGTAGTTGATTTTATTTTGTTATTTTTCAAATTAATCGTAAGAGAATCCGTGAATTGGAATTTTTATATCAAATTTTCGTAGGATATTAAGAAGACATAAATTTTTCACGTTGGAGGTAAGCAAATGTTTTTATTATATCGATTTTGGTTGTGGTTAGAGAAAACGTGAAAGGTTTGCTCAGTTTTTTATGTATACATTGTGAATTTTTTTGTTTATCTATTTAAATGGCGGGCCACTATTCAATTCCATCTTTAACTGGCCCGTCTGCCAAAACTCTTCATTTGGTCAGTTCTGGATGAAATTGAGATAAAAAATGTAATTTTATTTAAATTTTACTTACTGCTAATAGACAGAAAAAACATAGATTTTGTTTAATAGAGCATTGAAATCAAATGATCATCAGCTAAACAAATGTTTGAACACAAGAAAATTTTTTTTTAAAACTCCAGCATGACCAAATTTTCCATGTTTCCCTTAAATATGAAATATGTTTAACTTGTAATATTATATTTCATGCACTAAATTAACTTATTTAGTTAGCTTATGATTTTATTGTTTATTGATCCAAACGAAATTCAAATTCTTAAGTGAAATTAATTAAACAGGAGGTAGAAAAATAAAATAACCATAACTACATTAATTCAAATTCAAATTGGAACAGCGCACAAGGCAGCTAAAACCAAATTCAAATCATATAAACTAGTAATAATATAAATTTACTCAAAAATAATTTAAATATAATTTAAATAAAATTTAAATTACATTATTTTTTGAGCTGATTTGGAATATATAAGGAATTTCTTTTTCATTTTTACTAACTGTAACTGTTTTGAATATTTATATGTGCTTTGGGGGCGGTTTTTTTGATGTCTTCTAAGTGTTTTGTATATTTGAAAAGGTGATTGTATATTTCAGTAAAGGTGATTATATTTCAAATTTATATGAATGTTATTATGGTAAATATTTATTTAATGTGGTAATTATTATTATTCTTTATGCTTGTATTTTCATTAGGGGCCTCGGGGCACTGTTAGTTTTGGCTTTGCCACTAACAACAGAAAGGCTCCTGTGTGTTTACAGACAGTGTGTCCCCTGATGAAGTGCTGCTCTGTAAACACACAACTTTATTTAAATTTTATTTAAATTATATTTAAATTATTTTTGAGTAAATTTATATTATTACTAGTTTATTGTTTATTGATCATATTTGTTCCTATTTTAACTCCTTGATTTTTGTTGTTATTATGTGTTTAAAGTTAATAAGGCTTCTCAATTTTTTAATTAATAAGGCTTTTAAATTTTAAAACCAAAGTCGAAACAATTTCTTAAAATTGTAAATCGAAGCTATATATGAAATTTTGACAGCTTTGTTTTTATTTTAAGCATGTGCATTCAATTTAATAAAATAAAAAAATGAGAAAAATATATAAATAGATGACTGAATAAAATAAAAAACTTCCTTGTCATATCATCTTTTAAACAATTTGAGTATTAGTTATTTTATTTAAAAATAAGCAAATTTTTAGTTTTAAATGTAAAAAAAAATATATTTGTTTAAAAGGTAATTATGCTCCTTCATTCGATCATGAGACTATTTAATATATCAGAATTCTTTTTTATTTTACTTTATTGTAAAAATGATATATTTAATACTTTCACGTGATATGCTGCAGTTTTAAATACCTACAAGATGACTGAAATTGTCAATTCAAAAAAATCGGCGGAACCCCGACAGTTCGATTAAAGCTTATTAAGGTAATTACGAACATTATAACCTAAACGCAGACTATTTCTAAAATATTTAATTAGAGGAATGTAGATTTTTCATCGTTTTATCATCATCAATTTTAAATAAAGTTTTACACCGACAGTTAAATTTGCAGTTCTTGTGTTATATCCAGTCTAGTTTTGAATTTATTTTTGGTGTATGTACCTAAGATGAAAATGAATAAGATAGCCGAATTATGGTTTACTTCTAAATGAACTGAAGATCCTTGTTATAAACGTTAAAAATGGTAATTTGGAAAGCATTTTTCTAGAATGTCAAGTATCCAAATGACTTAATTTATTAAATTTAAAAAAAAAAAAATTTTAAAAAATCCGCAGGGCAGGTGTGTATATTTGGGGGCTGATGATTATGAAATCGAACACAAAACTGTGAGGTCGTGGATTCTATTCCAGCTGATGACAGTCTTTAATTATTATTTATTAATACTGAAAAATGTTTTTTCTTATTTTTTTTTTAAGTATGCGTGGTAAAAACTAATAATTAAACAATTATTTAAAAAAAACTAGAAGACTCCGCTCCCTGTTCATTTTGCTCACTAACCCTCGTAGTTGCTTCTGCATTCATTGCAGATTAAGAGGAAAAACGGTTTATTTCCATTTTTTTCCCCCACAAAAATTACGATTGAATTACTCAATGAAGATAGACTCATGGGATAGAGCATTCTCCTCTGAATGAGGTGCACCGAGTTCGAATCCCAGTCATGGCTGGTCGATATGAATTTCACACCCAGCGTTTACCGGCCACAGTGCTGACGTGAAATATCCTCAGTGGTAAGTGGATCATAAGTTAGAGTCCCTTTGCCATCAAGCTAACCGTGGGAGGTACTCGCGTTCTTCCTCTCTATGTAACGCAAATGAGGGTTAGTTCCATCAAAACGTCCTCCAAGAAGACAAAAATTTATTTCAATACTTGATCCTGGTTCAAAATTACAAGGATACGAAGTTGAACATTAGTAGTCCTAAATTTGAAATTGGGTGGACTGTTCAATGACTGTTATAAAACTAATAACTTGGTTACGATAGCTTGGATGTGGTGGAAGATTCGCTTCTCAAAAAGCGCGAAAAGGATCGTTACCTTAAATTTTATATAAAAATAATGTATATAAGCTTTTATAATTAATTTATATGATTTTTACTCTTAAAATAAAATAATTTTTAAAAATTATTCAAAGTTAAATTTTATTCTTAAAATTTACTCATAAGGGGCCCCAGATAATGACAGGCCCAGGGCCCCTATAAACATAAAAACGGCTCTGGATAATCCCAAAGTACAGGTCGACAGGATAATCCGAGAAGTACTGAAATTTAAAACTTTCTTTAGCAAGCTAAATATTTTATGTTTCATTTTTAAAATATTTCTCTTTTAATTGAACTAGTAAATGAGGTTTCTAAGAAATTGAATTTGTTGTAACAAATTATAGAAATTTTATGTTACTGTGTCCAAGTCTTCAAGGTTTTTCACAAGTCTACATACAAGTATACAAGTCACAAGTATAGATAACAATGTTATCTATAAAATACTTGTACATGACAGGAAGCAAGTTTATATTCTTGTTCTATCATTTGCAAATGCAAATTTTTTATACCACTTTACTTTGAAACATATTTTTTTTTTCCATTTCATATTTTTTGGGACTATCTGGATTTCAACATTTATTGGAAAAGAACACAAACTTATAATGCTGATGCTATATTTGCACTAGGTTGAGATTTAGTTTTCTATGACTATTTAAATGGTGACGTGTTTTCACATCACCATTACCGTAGAGATTCATTTCATAAAAATCTGTAGAATTTTTTAATTACAATAATAAGAATGAAGCAAATTACAATAAAATATACTCTAAAACTATATTAAATTTTTTTACATGTTTAAGTGAATGTGGTGTCTCTGGTTTTTATTTTTTTTTAAAGAAAAGTGACTATTAAATATATAGTCATAACACATCTATTATTGAAAACTATGATTAATGTGTGGTAATGGAGAAACAAATTAAAAAGTTAGGATACTTTTTGGTTAGCCAAGAGCAAGCAAATCCTACAAATGGGTTATTATTATTACTATTATTTTTTTTTTTGCTATGTTTTAGGACTTCTTCCATAAGTGACCTAAACAAAATGGCGTAACCCAAAACAGAAAACGTTCATTAATATACAAAACAATGTAATAATTGTATACATCCAATAAATGACATTTGCTTAATTTTATTTTGCGCCTGTCTAAATTTGGCGACTTCGCTTGCCTGGCTGAAGCGCTATAATTTATTTTTCCACTATTAAATTCTTGTTTTTTCAATTTGCTACTTAACAATCAAGTCTGTTGTCATACAATTGCTGTTTTGAAAGTGTAACACAGATTTGCCAAAATTTATAAACATAAATAACATATTTGTTCCAGTTGATCATATTATGTCAATATCAGCATCTGCCTCTATATTAAAATTAATTATAACTTGTTTTTCATCTTGGTATTCTTTTTATTTTGCAGAGGGAAAAAGCTTGCCCAACATTGGAAAATGGGATCCTGAGTTTGAAGATCCCCTAAAGTCTCGTGATATCAAATCATTGAATTACATCATTCAAAAGCAACGGTGCCATACAGTTGCAACTGAAAAGTCACCTTCAACAATCTTCCCATTTTATGCAAGGTTCCTGTCCACTTAATTCAGGGCATAAAATTTCCTATTGCCATTGGCAATCAAAGATATAAGGCAAATTTAATCATTTAAAATTCTATAAATTAAACTATATAAATCTTTCATGCTTAGATAATTGTGCCTCAGTGGAATCAAGAAAGGGTTTCGAAATCAAGCATCAGCATTTTTCTTATATTAATAACAAGATACCTGTAAAACAAGTCACATACAAAACCATTGCTACTGGAAATATAAAAACTTTATTTTGATTTAATATTATTATTGCATATTTATATTTTTAAGTCTCTATGTTCTTTTATGATTTTGGTCACAAAAAAATATTTTATAGTAGATTTTTTATCATTTTAAAAAGTGTTTATAATTTTCAGGATTGCAAAATAATAGCAAGCAAAATGTATAGCCTTAACTCAATGATTCTCAACCAATGTGACACGGCATTTTTGTGTGCCATTTAATTCTTAAAGTGTGACGCCAAATTTTAGAAATGATATAGTAAAAATTATAATGCCTTTTTTATTAGGTACAAGTAAAGTTAAAAAAAAAAAAGTATATGTATACTTTCTATAATTTTTCCACACTTAAACGGAGTGAACATCTTTGTCGGTGATAGTCCTGTCTCTGACAATGTTAAAATAAGTTGGAAATTTAATGACTTGTTAAAATTATTAACAAAAAAAAGCAATCTAAATATTTACTTACAAAAGGAAATAAAGGCTAACAATTAAAATAAGCTATTCAAATAATATTTCTAAAACAAATTAACAAAGGATGACTAACAAAAAAAAAAAAAAAAAAAAAAAANTATATCGCGATGCAAAACTGACGATATATCACGATATATAATTTCTAATATCGCCCAGTCCTAATTACGAGTAAACAGTAGTAGAAAGTGGCAGCCGTTTTCTCGAACCGTTCTTCCGAAAATTTCACCCTTCTCTGGCGATGCCGTAGATAGCTCGCCTCACGCCTTTTAAAAATTTCTTAAAGTATTTGTAGTACATAAATAACAGTTTTTATGTACTTTAAAATAATTATTAAATAGTAAATTATTATAATCAATTACATAAATAATAATAGTTAATTATAAATTATTATCAATTACATAAATAATAATAGTTAATTATAAATATAAGACAAATATTAAATTGATAGGACTAAATAAATACAACTAATGTAAAACTTTATGAAGCATTTAAAAACAGTAATTAAATAAAAATCTTTTTGTACTCGCTATAAAAAAATTACAGTCATTACCTAAAAATCTTCAACAATCATAATCATCCTTATAATTATCTAACTTTTGCTTTTGAGCCATTTTACTTTAAAAAACGTGCCAAAATATGTATAAAAAGAACAAGGTAAAAAAAAAAATTCCTCTTTCATTATGAAAAGAAATTCATGGAACCCATACTGCCATCTGTAAACAGTAAAACTAACTACATTTCGCAAGTAGGATTCGTTTGTTACAATCAATGCAGAATAATAATGGTGAACTAGCTCAGCCCGTCAGTGCGCATTGGGGAGCACTACGCAAGTAGTGCTCCTTTCGGTCAAAATCTTGCTCCCGAGCGGAACTCGTTTGCGCGCATTATGAAGAACGATTCGATTGTGAGCCAAACTCGTTCATAACCATCAAAGGGTTAATAATTAACAAGGAATCACAAAAAAAAAATAACAATGTAAAAGAAACTCATTGTCCTTTTTATGACCAAATATAAATGAAATTATCAAAAAACATTAAGCTCAAATTTCTCATTGAAAGTATTATTATTATTAACTTGAAATTAATCCATTAACACTATACATACCATAACCAGTCAAATGACCGTTTAAGAACTTTTGCACCGAAAATGCGCTTATTATCTTATCGTTTTTGCACATTTGACTTCATGACTTTTTCTAACAATTATATTAAGTTAATATTCTATTATTATTATTTTTTTTTGTATTTTGTTTCGATTAATACTTGTCGTATACCTATTTCTACCACAACCGGTCATTTAACCAGGAGAACAGTTTATTGCTTTATAAGATTATCGGATCAGAAATGACCATATAATGCGTGGTCAATGTATTGCATTCAATTAGTTGCACATTTCTGCTAAGACTTGCGTAGTTATTTCAATCAGAATAAGTGTGAATTCAAATTTCAAGGAAGTAAATAAAATTTTAGATTGGTTTTTGTGTATGAAAGAGTGACAACAGGAGGCAAACAGCTTGCAATACTTTACATAAACTATACAAAATAACATGTTTTATTGAGTTATATTCGAATATTAGATATTTTAGTTCAAATATTTTGGTATGTTTGTCTTTTGATAGCATTACTTAATTATATCCTAATGCTAGGATGCTTTATGTAGTGCATTCTGTATTTTGCATATTGCTGCATTCTTTTTTGTGTTTTATAATTAAAGTTCATTATGATTATAATAGTTATTAAACTTTTTTTTGTATACATTACTTTTTATCACTAAGTAAATCAGAAAATTGAAATAAATTTTATGTAATACATTTGTAGATATTTGTTTTTATTAATCTTTCAACAGGATTTTAGTTTTGGCTGCCAAAATTAGATACTAGTTTCTAGGAAATTTTAGAGTGTAATTACAAAAAAGTCAGATTTCAGATTTAAAAAAAATATATATATTTTTTCTTTCTATTTTGTGAAGATATTTTTTCAAAGTAATTTAAAAATAAACCCTCAGTTTTTAATGTCAGGCATATTTTTCAAGTAATATGTTTAATAAAAAGTTCCATAATATAAGAAAAGTATTATAAAATATTACATCTCTTATAGAAAAATAGTGCAGCAAACAGGAAAGTATCACTCAATTTAGCTCATGCAATTTAGTAATAACTGCTTCTATTATGTTTACTATTTATTGTACAATAGGGGACCGATTATCCGGAACGATTGGTACCATCGCTATTGATTTTTCCGGTTTTCTGAATCGCTACAAAAAGCAGTTTTTCTTATTGTTAAACCAAACTAAAAAAAAAAAAAAAAACTGAAGTAATACACTAATGATTATATCCAAAATGATGGGAAGGTAAACATCTTTCAAAAAAGAAAAATCCTAAAATCTTATGAGGAAAAGAAAAAAAAAAATTTTTTTTTTAAATGGCGGGAAAATTTATCGAATTTTGTTCCGGTTTTTTGGTTTTCCGGATAACGGGTTCTGTACTGTATTAAAATTATTTAAGCAAACTACTTGTATTTCTTTAAGATTTGAGAAACATTTTTATGTATTTTTAACCTTGTTCATATTTTGAATGCATTGCAATATTTTGCTGGTTTATGTACAGTGCGCCAAATAGACCCACCCGAATAACTTTTGATCTCGTGATCCTATCTTCACGTTTTAGGACTCGATGGTTCAAGAGGGTAACATCTAACAGGCTAATTAATTAGTGCAGACGATATTTTAAATTACAAAACCTGACATAAAAACATTTTCTCTGAATAAACATACCTTTTTTTTCAACGGATTTGGATTTTTGATCCCCAAAATATTGGGGGTAGATAAAATCTGGGTAATTTGGTCTCCATAGTTTGATCAGGAGAGCGGTTTAAAGTTAGGACCCTTTAATGTTAATTTTACTTTTTGCGTATTTCGCTATATTTCAAGAACTTTTTAAAAGAATTGAAGAATCCATCAAAAAAAAAGTATGTTTATTCAGAAAAAGATTTTTGCGTCTGATTTCGTTACTTAAAATATTGTCTGCACTAATTAATAAGCATATTTGAAATCCTTTCTCCTATCATTAAGATTGAGTCCTAGAATGTGTGGATCCGATCACTTGATCCAGGGTGGTCTTTTTCTTTTTGGTGCGCTATACATAATATTTAAACAAGAAATGAAAATTGTTTAACACCATATCTATTATACCGAGAATGTTATAATTAGATTTACAAATAGTTAATATATTTTTAAAAATTACATTGCCATGGTGGAACGGCGAGATTCAATTACAGTTTGGTGATAACTGGTTTTATGTCTATTTATTATGTGAAATTTTTTTTTTTTTAACAAAACCATAATTTTTCAAGGTTTAGTGAAATATTTTTCATATAAGTGTATTCAATATTATGCTGGTTCATATATCTAAATAGGATAAAAAAAAATTGTGTGAATACATTGTTTCAAGTATTTTAATGTGATCTAATGACAGTTATAGATTATATTTTTGTTTAAAATTGCATTGTTATAGTGAAACAATGAAATTTAATTATGAATTTATTTTTATATATAAAAATGATATTGTAATAATTACTCTATGTATGAAACTAATTATCATATTTTATAAAAATATTATTTAATAAATTAAATTTTAATAATTTTGATCTATTTAAATAATATGTTACCATATATTAATTTTTTCAAAACACACTGTTAAAAATATATTAAATATAAAGGTTTTATATATTCATGCATTGGCCACATTATCGCCCTCTCTTTATAAATATTTTAAAATCCTTGTTAAAAATGATTGCGAAAAAATACACTTTTGGGGATTCACAAGTTAAGATAAGAAAAAACATCAAAATCCGTTAGATTGTCAGAAGAAAAAATTAAGGCAACCATTTAAATGACTTTCTCATTTTTTTCTGCAGCGATTTGTTTGGATTTGATAATGTTTGTTGTTCATGTAGTTTTTTTTAAAGAAAACTTGAGACAGCTCATTAAGTAAGATTACATTTTGAAAGAAAATACAGGTTTTTAGTTTAAAACTCTTTTTTTTTTTTTTTAATCGATCCGTTAAATATGCAATATAAGATTATATAGGGAGAAGCATAACTGGTAATGAGAAAGAGCTTAGCTCTCATATACACTCTTGTTGAAATTTACCATTTCAGATAAAAATTAATGAATTTTGTCAATACTGATATCTCATCCTAAGGAAGCGTATGTGTCGGCATAAACTTTAAAAACTCCCCCTCTGCTCAAAAAATGAATAAATAAAAAAATCAAATGTTAATGGTTCTAGTATGTCCATCAAATGGGATCACCAAATTGGGTAATAACAATGGAAAAGTGTTGCTCTTTCTTGTAGTCCCTGAGCTGTCACTTGTCTTTTGTTCCATTGCCAATACTTTATAGAACAAATTTCAAATCTTCGGAGAATTTTAGGATGCTCATTATTGTTATTGTAAAGTCATGGAAGAAACTGATCTTAACATTTATTTACTATTTTTTTTAATTCAGGTTATCTATTTACATATATAATATAAATTCAAAAATTAATTTTTTAATGTAAATTTCAAAATGTGCCAACACTATGGTTTCAATACCAGTTTGATCCACATTTTTTCCTTCTCTTGAATTTAATTAAATTTTCTTAAAATTTTGCATTCAACTCTTTTTTTTAAATTTTTAATACAGTGAAATCTGTGTATAACGATAAACCTGTCTATAGCGATATTTCCTTGAGGTCCCGGTGAAATTCCTATTTACTCAATGTATTTTTAACCTGTTTATAGCGATAACCACTTTTCAGTTAAACATGCCTACAACGATAATTTTTCCTCTTTTGATAGTTGATAGTTCCATTCCGATTTTTCTACCGTTGGAAAACGACTCCCCATCGAGCTTAAATGTTAGTTAACAAAATGTTTTTTTTTTTCATCTCCTTTGTATGTAATATTCTTTCGTTGTTTCTGAGAAAAAATGCCACTTTTAGGGGAAATTAGAGCAGTAGAAATGGGTAAAGAGGTATTGTAGGAGGGAGAGAGCTTCGTCAGAAATGCTGATGAAACTGGCTTATTTTATCAGCTCATGCCAGATAAAACAATGGCATTTAAGGGAGAAAATTGTAAAGGTGGTAAAAAATCAAAACAGAGGTTAACTGTTCTATTTTGTGCAAACAGTACTGGAACCGATAAACTGAAGCCGTTCGTTATAGGCAAATACGCTAAACCTAGATGTTTTAAGAATGTGAAAAGTTTACCAGTTGACTACAAGGCAAACAAAAGAGCCTGGATGACAGAAGAAATATTTAACAACTGGCTGCTTGATGTGGATAAGGAGATGAAAAGAAAGAAGAAAAAAATAGCTCTCTTAGTTGACAACTGCACTCCTCACAACAATCCTCCAAGTTTGAAAAATATAAAATTGTTTTATTTTCCCCCAAATTGNATTTAAAAACAATAATACAGCAAAAATACTTTATTTCTATCTGAAATGTTTAAAATTATTATTTAATTAACAAAATGATTTTAAAGATGGGGAGGCAATTTATCAGACATCCAATAAAGATTAAATTAGTCCAGACTGGAATTCACCAATGAAAAAAATAATAATTGTGTTTCTCTGAGCAGAACATCTCTTTTTCCATCAGCGATGTACACTAACTACACATTTAATAAGTTTTAAAAGCACCTGTATATAAATAAACATAAAACCAAATGGATATAATCGAAATATGTTTATTGCCAGCAAATTATTTTATATACAGCTAATGGAAAATTATTTAAAAATTTCATGCCAATATTTTTTTCTCAGTTTAGTTTGAAGCATAATTTTACATACATCCCAATTTCATTATTTATTTGGATAAACCTCTATTATCAATGAAAGCAGACTTTAAAATAAATCAGAACCTACAAATTATATTTATAAATAATATTTATTTATAAATATTTTCGACTTAATGATTTACTCTAAAAAAATTAAGTGATTTAAATTGTGCCAACAGTTCAGAGGGATGTAATTGTTTTTTCTCATTAAAAGAAATTTTGGTCGACACCTACTTTTTAGAGTTAGAGATAACTGCAGAAAAGAGTAAGGATTATTAAATAAAGAAAAGAAAAAATCTAGCAGGTAATTTTTTCTTCACATTATAAGTTATAAAGATAATTTTACATTTCTAAAACAAAAACACGTTTTATGAATGAAAAATAACAAAACCATTTGATAGGAATATAAATAATTTAGTGATTTGTGAAGTTTAAGGAGATGATACATACAATGGCCTCATGGCAAACATAAAATACAAAACATTTGTATAATATACAAAAAAACATTTCTTTGTGAGTAAAGGATTACAGAATTTATTTTTATACAAACTTTATTAAAACTTTGATTTAATTATTTACACCATTGATCTGTTTGGATCTCCAGCAATATAATCAATAATCTATAAAGAAAAAAAAAAGTTCATTAGCTGGTGAGACAAGCAAACTTTTCTTTCTCTTTTTAAAAAAGCGTGAGCTTTGTTAGGATTTTGATTTGTTAAGAAAAACATATCAAGCAGGATTTCCTTCAAAAGGATGACATAAAATCAGGGAAATCTAAACATTATCAATGTAAGCAATTTTCACGGAACAGCAGAAAATGACATAGCAGGATAATGCACGAAACAGATAATATAAAACGGGAGTTACACTATATATATATATCGAAGACCTTATATTCAGATTGTAGGTTTGAAATAGATAATAAAGGAATTCTTGGCTTTAACTACTTATAAAACACTATGTTTTTTGTAAGGAATTTCGACCAGACCCATGGGTCCGTACGACCTAATGCTTAAGAATTCATGGCGTGAAGAATAAAATAATGGGAGCAACCCAGGAGAAAATTATGATTCTAAAAATAGTTCTAATGGCAATTTTATTCCTCCTTCAATTTCTTGTTAACCTTACTAAATGCAGTAACATCATTTATAATATTAAAAAAAAACTAATGAATTAACCTTATTAAGACATGGTTTAAAGGAACTGATGCACTCAAATATTTTCCTTTTACTCCAATGAATGTCGCAAAATATAAAGAAGTATTATCCTAAGGTCAAAAATAGTTAAGACTTGAGCTTTATGTAAAAACAAAACAAAAAAAAAATATCTGTTTTAAGTGAGAAAACAAGGTAGTAAAAAATACAATCAACAAATGTAAAGAATTTATCATAATTACCAAAAAAAGTATTTTTTTTTTAGAAATATTAGAGATAAGAAATGATAAAATTGCAAAGATATTTAGCTCATAAAATTAGCCCATAATAGAGAGAGAGGTCTACAAAAAATTTCTACGAGCCGGGACCAATTTTTAAGAACTAGCAAGTTATGTAATAGAAAATAATAAAACAACTTTTTGTTTTCATAATAAACTTAACTAATATATTTGGAGACAGATAAGTTTTTTATCACCATGTCACCCAGGATTTGTAGAACCCACCCCTAATTCTAATAGTCAGGCAGATGTGACAAATATATCAAATAAATACTTTGTTAGACATGTATTCCATAAACCTTGTTTTAAGAAATATCAAACTAAATATTAAAATAAAAAATACTAAAAATTGATAAATTAATAAAATAAATAACTTTTTGATTTAAAATTGCAAAAAAAAAATTCTAATAAGATAATTTTAAAGGAATTACATAACACATTGTAAATCTATACAATATAGCTATTTATTTAAAGTATGCATAGATTAAATACTTATTATTAATGGGATCTAAATTTTATGTGTATTGGTAAGAACATTTTTAAACATATAATTCACACATAGTATTTTTAATTTTATTCTTTTTGATTCATTTGTGCAGCTCACATGCTTCAGTTAAGATGGTGTAAAACACATAACTTATTATTTAAAGAGTTGAACTAAACGTGGCATTTGATGGCACAAGAAGTTGAAGTTGCCATATAATGAATTAATTATAAATAACTTAACGGTACTTTTACAGTCAAAACATATTTTGAGCAGCTTGCTTTCTGAACAATTATGCAATGATTAAACTTTAGCAAATTAAAACAAAAATAAAATTTAAATAAAATAAAAATTAGTTTTAAAATATAAATTTTACAAATTAGTCCTTCCACAGAAAATACAGCATATTTGAATTGGAATAAAAAAAAAGGTAATTAAGTTCATTTCAGAGCTGCTATAGGGCCAATTTAAATAAAACACAAAAATATTAAATTAATCCTTATAATATTTTGCGCAACTTTGTAAAATGAACTTAAGGCTAAGCAATAGCTAAATATGTAATGACAATTTTAAAAATTAATATTGTTAGTGGAACTAAATGCATTATTTCTATGAAAAAAATTGAATGGAAGTTCAATAACTTCTAAATATTTTTTAATAAATATTTAGAAGTTATTGAATAATATATTTTAATGATATTTTTGTTCTACCTATATGAAGGGAAAAACTGATAGAATGTAATGGTAGAAATTAAGAAAATTTAGTCACTGGCCCACAGATTAGTGACTATAAAATATTACTAGTTTGTACATATTTTCTCTGATCCATTAACATGTCTCTATTAGATTTTTTCGTTAAAACAAAGAGAAATTAAATGAAAATTTGAATGTATAGCATTCACAATTATGAGGAAACATGCTATTTTGTAACTATGCCGAACCCTGTGGCAGAATTTTTTCGAACTATCTGCAACAAAACTCTCTAGCACTAATATCTTTCTGCAAGATACTTTTAATAATAACAAACATATATGTTACAAATTTAAAATAACAAAAGCAGTGTGTTTACAAAAAAAAAAAAAAACTAATTATAATTTTTTTTAAAATTTAACATGTAATTTTATTCTAATATTATAGGTGATATTTTCGCATTTTGTTGTATGGTGGGGAACGCACAAATTATTTCCTTCTCATTTTGTAAGTAATCATCACAAGAAAAAAAAAGATCGCAACGTAATAACGCGAATCGGACATCTCAAATGTATGTTCGAGATTAGGCTGTCATAATAAATAATATTGTATTACAAACTATAAAATATTGGATTTACAAACTATAGAGAAGTCAACAGCAATAACTGCCAAAAATTCAATAGAATTATTGCCTTAAAAAGTAAATATTCAAATGCACAATTCGAATTTTCCATATTGTTTGAAATATATCGGGATATTTAAAATCCATGCGAAAATCAATATCAATAACTGCCAAAAATACAATCGATACATTATACAGTCGAACTCGTTTATAACGAGCACAAAGGGACCGTAACATTGTACTCGTTAAATCCGAGTGCTCGTAATAAACGGGTCCTTGAGGCAGGTGTGCAACCAGAAGAGGGGGGGGGGTTTACTTAAAATTTAATTAATACTTACTTACTTTATTTACATTAATTAATTTAATCAAATACTTTTCTTGATTGCTAAATTTAAATAAATACTTTTATCGGTCATGACCGCCTACTCTCACGTGACTTTTCCCATGCTTTAGATTAGAGCGATAAGGGCAATTAAGTTTCAGTTCTCGTTTTTTTTTGATTTTGCGCGCATTTCTTATAATTTTGAAAAAAAGATAAGACCAATAAAAGACTAATAAAAGATGAGGAAAAATATTGCAAGACAGAAAAATATTGCTCGCTAAAACCGGGTCTTTCTCGTTAAAAGCGACTTCTATTTCATAGACTTAACATTGATCCAACCAAATATTCTCGTTTCCCTCGTTAAATCCGAGCTCGTTATAAACGAGTTCGACTGTATAGATTTAGGATACTATTGGCATACATTGAGAGTGTCAAAAAGTGATTATCTAAATGCATAATTCAAATTTCTGTAATAATAATAATTTTTTTTTAAAAAAAAAACTTTTTAAAAGAAATTTCTTTCTGCAAGAACTGTGGAACGTTCTGCAACAATGTCTCCGTGATTCTGCTACGGGGATGCCGAAGACCAAAACATGAAACTTAAAATACTAATAGCAATAAAAAAAAATCCAAAATAGAATACCATTCTTTTATACTGATTGCTGGTCCAAGAGACCACAGTTATTTAATTTCTGGTGGTTTGAGTCAAATATTATAAATCCCAAACCAACAGGCTACTGGTAATTTTGAGCCAGGGTAGAGCATGCACACCTTAGTACACTAGCAAAAAAAAAGTATTAAAATCAACAAAAGAATGGCTAGTTTAAGAAAGTTCACTGTATAAGTTAACAAATAGGATTGTGATAGAGAGTAAAGCTAAAATGCTAATTACCATTGGCAGGATGTTAACCAAGCTAAGCAAAAGAAAAAAAAAGAGAAGAAAAAAAACTGTAAGTATCCTTATTTAGTGCAAACTATTGACATGCATATAGGATTTTGATACATTTACAAAATAAAAAATAAAACTACAATTTTGGATTTATGCTATGCAAAATATAACATAGTTTTAAAGTTTTTTTACTAATTTTAATAGGAAATTTGTTTAAAGTGAACCTCTGTCCTCCATTTTATAGGGATAATTCTGGGTAGGAAACTTTGTATCTACGTTATGCAAAATATAAAATAGTTTAAAAGCTTTTTTTACTAATTTTAATAGGAAATTAGTTTAAAGTGAACGTCTGTCCTCCATTTTATAGGGATAATTCTATGTAGGAAACTTTGTATAGACGTTATGCAAAATATAAAATAGTTCAAAAGCTTTTTTTTACTAATTTTAATCGAAAATTAGTTTAAAGTGAACTTCTGTCCTCCATTTTATATGGATAATTCTGGGTAGGAAGTAGGACACTTTGTATCTACGTTTTGCAAAATATAAAACAGTTTAAAAGCTTTTTTTACTAATTTTAATAGGAAATAAGTTTAAAGTGAACTAATGTCGTCCATTTTATAAGGATAATATAATCCGGGGTAGGAAATTAGCGTTTTCAGAAAAAAATAGTATTTTAAAAAGTGATAATTCTTAGTTATTAACGTGAAGGGGAAAAAATTACAGTAAATTGTGAACAAAAGTGTTTATCTAATCACTATTATTAGAAATTGCCAAGAACCACAAATAAATCCACATTAACCAGAAATCCATATTAATTAGTACCACATTACCAAGAGAATACCATAATAGAATAGAGCTGTAGAGAAAAACATGAAAATCATCAAATAAGTAATTAATGGTATGAAAAAGAAATGTGGCATAGCTAGGCTTACATTTAAAAGCAAAAATCAAAGGAGAATAACAAATTAGAATCTTTATAATAAAAGTAAAAAAAAAAAAAGATTCCCCTGAGATTTAAACTTTAATATCATATCTACTATTAAAAATGAAGTTGAATTGATGATAAATAAATAAATGATGCTGCATATTTTAACATTTTAATTTGTTTAATTTAAACTTGACAACGGTATTTAGTTTTCTTTTTTTTTTTAAATTTATATTTTAGCAAATTGAGCTTCTGAAAATTTGAACTATACATAAAAAAGCATCATTATTATAAATTTTTTTCTACTTAGTCATAAAAGTTATATTATTTCTATGCTACGACCAGCAATTAAAAGTAGTACAACAAAGGTTGCATGTACTCAAAAATGCTACAAAAATATGATTATCCAACTTTTATTGCTTGTTTATTAGAGTAGAATACAAATTTTGAATTTGGATAATTAAGTGATTCTTAAAACAAGGTTTATCAAACTAAATTATAACAATAAAAGTGAAATTTCATCAAGTTTAAAAGTATAAACATGGTAAAGAAATAATTTTTACAAAACATTTTCAGTGTCCCCCCTAATTGTTTAGTGAAGGGCGGCCTGCTCTGTTTGCCCTTTGATCCCAAGAAATGCACCCTCTTTGTAAAAATAAGCTGTTATCTCTTAAAAACCCTGCCTTTTTATTCATATTCCATTACGAAAAAAATTAATTCACTGTTAAAATTATAATAACAAACTGGTAAAATTATCTGAGTTTATAGGTTTAATTCTAAATATTTACATTGTTAGGATTATTCTCAACTGGGAGGATATTAATAAATTTCAAAGTGATTTTAAATTTTAAAACTATTTTTTAAGTATAAACCTTTTTATTTAATAAAAAAAATACACATATAAAATAGTAGAGGAGGGTAATTTGAAAACTGAGGATAAAATTAAGTTATTACATAATGTTACACATTTTGATACATTTTAACAGTGTTAAGTGCCCTTTTCTGAGAGGAAGTGCTCTTTTTATTCCTAGGGAACACTCTGTGTTTTATTTTTAAGACTTTAGGTATAAATTTATTTCTAAAAATTTAATTTCATCTAGATTTAAAGAAACAAAAAAAAAACTCACAGTTTTGACTGTACAGAATTTACAGATACATTTTTGTATTACAATAACGTAAATAAATACATACCTTATTTAAGATTGGAAAATTTAAAATAGTGCCTAGTATTGGAACCCTTCGTAAAAAATTAACAGCCACAGGTAAGAATCCACTATGAAGAAAAGGAAGACATCGTTATATAGTTATTTATATAAATAAGATAACTATGCAAAATGTCTAAAACTTTCTTTTATCAAAAATTAACAAAATTCAAAAGAAAATAATTTATTCCACCACATTAACCACCTCTTCCTAAAAGACTAATTTTTTTGCTGATTATAAAAGTCACTTTCGTTTTTATTTGTACAGAACTCTGAGAACCTTTGAGTTTTGTATGGCTAACATTAAGTTAATGACATCTTTGATACATCATTTTCAATCTGTCCTTTTTCAGTGTACTTGTTTCCATTTCCCACTTCATCCTCTAATATTCATTATATAAAAATACATATATTGATAAAATCTGTTAATATTCTCTTCAACTTTGATGTGCTTACAGGGTTGCCAGAGAAAAAAAATGAATAAAATAGTTGCTTTTAGTAGTCTAAGGCATGGAAATAGTTGCCTAAACAACAAAAATTATTCTATAATATGAGTAAAAATTTATTGAATAACTAAAATAACATGATCCATTTAGTCAAGTTGGTGGCAAATATCATTTTTATATAAATGTTAGTGCTCTAGCACTAAATTTTTATATAAAAAATAAGTATATTTGCTGAAAGTTAAATACTTTTAATTACTAGAATTCATTAAAAAAAAAACTTTTTCGTCATTAAAAAAAAAAAATTTCTAAAATTTTTTTCCCTTTTATCAATAATTGATTTAGAATATATATATATACATACTGTGAAAAGTGATTACTCAAATTCGAAATTCACGCATAGTAATGTCGTATCAAATATATTTTTTTAAATCATGCAGAATTTCGTAGCAACATCCATTACAAAGGTGATCGAGAAACAAAATAAGACCTCCAATGAAATCTGCGCAAATTGAGAGTATTAAAAAGTGATGACTCAAATTTGAAATTCAAAATTTTTTATTTTCTAAGAAAAAAATATTCACTGTGTTTAGAATCTCCCGCGGGCTGCAGGTTATCAACCCAATTTATGCTAAAAAACACCACTAGGAATACAGAAAAGTCTCCCAATAGTCTCCTTTTCCTGAAAATAGTTCATTCTCAAGCAAAAAAAATTTACCATAGTCACCTTAGGTCGAAAATAGTTGCAAATAGTCACCTGTGGCAACCCTGGGAGATTTAAAAACGCTATGTTCGTTCTCAGGTCTGCGGGCTGGCTGTGATTTTGCAGATAACAGTTGCCACTCTAGCAAAGACTTTTGATAGCTATTCTAATTGGGAGAAGCATCACAGAACCTTATGGAATTTTTGCTCAGGAATAGTTACTGTCTACCTCATATTGATCAGAGCTTTTTGTATTTCAATTTAAGAAATCATTCTAGCATATCTAAAAGACTGTTAGATCATGTCACCATCATACATAAGTGTTAGCATATTGTTTAAGCTAATTTACAAATTATCATTTAGGTTTAAATTTCTAAGCTGGTATATTGTTAACAAAGTAAGAAGTGTTTTATAACAATTCTTTCATTTTGAAATAACAGGTCTTCAAATGATGATTCCTATAATGATTCTTTTTTTAAATGCAAATAATAAATCGGGTGACAAACACACATATGCAAGAAATACTACTCAAGATAGTCTCAAAACACAATGATCAAGTTGTGAGCCAAATAGCTTCAAAACACATCAAAAACAGTAACCCAGAAGTACAGGCAGTCAAGAACTAGCATAGAAAACACTATCCATAGTTAGTTTTTGAACTTTTCCTTTGTGTAATCTTGCTGAGCTTCATTTTAAAGGGGATTTTTTAAATATTTTGCATAAAGGAAACAATTTTTTGATTAGAGAATCAACATTAGGCAAAAACTCCTTTACGACATATGTTTTTTCTATGATCCTTTGCCTCCAGAAAGGAGAGTTAAGTGATCCAGACATAAGTACCAGGGTTGGCAAGGTTTAAGACAGAATGGATTAATCCACGGTTTAAACCCTGGTTTAAACCGTCCTGTCCAAAACTGTCCGAAACCCTTTTACTCAAATTATCTCACTATTTTATCTGAACAATATTTAAGAGGTAAAATAAACATAGAACTAATAACATATTGATAATTAAATATACTAGAGAATATTTGTTTTTAAAAGTATAATGTTTTATTAATATTGTTTGACTCTTCAATTTAAACAAAGGAAGATAAATCAGTAATCAAGTTCAATTGGTCCTCTCATTGAATAGTACATAACTGAAGTTTGGCCTTGCCATACAGGTTAAAATATTAGGGACTAAGTGCTTGGTTCGTCATAAACAGGTTTATTTATCTATAGTACTATTCAAGAATACTTTTATTTCATTCATGTACAATTCTTTTANTGTTACCTGTATAATATATGCAAGCTACAAGGTACATTGTCGTGTTTTGTATTTTATTCCACAATTAGTCTAAAAATAGGAAACGATAACAATAATCCTTCATTTATAGAGTTATTAACTCAAAAAACTATATTTTTGGTCAGTCTATAGTTATTTTTAATAACTTGAAAATACAATAAATTGTAACTAATATTGTAATACACTACCATTTTTAACAATTTACAAAATGGTAGTGTATTCACTTGTTTTATTTTATTCCACAATAAAAAATCCAAAGTTAAGAAATCATAAATTTTTACAAAAATCTATCATTTATAAAATCGCTTGCTCCAAAATTGCATTACTTTTCCAAGTTTAGTCATTTTTAATTACATAGAAATGCATTAATTTACATCCTAAATAAAAATTTGTAACACAAAAAGTATATTCCGCTGTTTTATTAAGTTGTTGAGTTGTTCCATTTAAGTTGTTCCATTTATTGAGTTGTGTGTTCAGAAAACGTTATAATGGCATTCCAACTTTAAACACTTTTTTAGTAAAGTGGGAAAATTATTTTACGCCCATAGATTTTAAGTCGGGTAAAATTTAAAGTTAGTTTTAACTCATTTCTTATGAAAAATATGAGTGCTAACTTTCTTATTACTTGCCTTATAAGCGCCTGAATTATTATAAGAGAAATGATAAAGAAAAATATACTCGGCGCAATTTTAAAAGCTTTTGTTACGAACGCCTATTCCTTTTTCCAGGGGCTGAAATTAACCAAAACTGTAGCAGACAGCTAGGGCGCAGCAAGCCCGTTTGTTTGAATTCCACCCAGACCATCGATTTTTCGCTTCGTTAAATCAGCCCGCCCCTTCTCCAACGCGTTGTGACGTCATATGCAGCTCACCTGAAAATATAGAGCCCCTGGGACATGCAGGTTACTTCCTGGAGTTCCGGTTTATTTAACGCGCTAGAGATTTAAACTTAATCTATAAAATCCCACCTTTAAATGATGCTTTCTATGTTAGTGTTGCATATTGAGAAGTAATTTAAAAACATACGTCTGCTGAGAAACTTTTATTTTCTTTAAAAATTCGAAAAAACAGTAAAATTTTTAAAGGTAATGCAAAATAAAGGTATTCTAAAAATAAGTATGACGATACATACTAAAATATTTGCTAAATAGAAAATAATTATTAATATAACTAAATTTGCGTGTTACAAAATTTACACTTTTCTTCTTGGGATTGTGGACTTCAAATTAAAAATGGCTATATTTCTAATGGAAGGCTGAATTTGCATAGCAACATATTTATCACTTATTATAGTTAAAATCTAAAAGATATAATTGGTAAATTTCAGATACAGAGTTATTGACTTATGTATGTTTATTTCATTTTATAAATTAGTGGGAAAAGAAATTCGTGCTTGAAAAGTTTTTAAATTGAAAATTTTGTAAAATGTTAAAATTCGAAAATAAAAATGGCTACATTTTCAATCGAAGGCATGATTTGCGTAACATTACATTTATCGTCTATTATAGATAATACCCAAAAGAAATAATTTATAAGTTTGAGATACTGTATTATTTTATTAGTTTATTAATTCTATTTAATGTATTTATGAAAAAAAGTTCCGTCTTGAAATTTTGTTTATTTAATTTGAAAAAATTCCTGGAATTTTAAAATACATTCTATCATGTTTAAAAAAAGAAGAAATATTTACTAATGAATTAAGTTTCAAAATACTAAAATAAAAGTATTTCTGAGAATACGAAAAAATTATTTTTAAAAATTGGGTATTTGCAACTAGAGAGGAAGAAGTTCACTGATATACAAGCACGTGACCTGTGACCTCAGAGCCAGCTAATAGTTTATAAACAAGATGGCGAGTTAAAGTCAAGCTCCACGTGATTGAAGAAAATTACATTAAGGAACTAATTTAAATCCTGCTTTATTCAGTCATTAGAGAACTAATTTAATTCCAGCTTTAATCATTAGAGATCTAATTTAAATTCCACTATATTTAGTGGTTAGAGAACTAATTTAAATCTCGCTTTGTAAGCTTTTGTTTAATTGTTTCACATCTACTGTAAACATTATAATTGATTATAGGAAACTATATCAAATGTTGCCCCCTACAGATGGGGTAATTATTGATCACTGGGGTAATTCCTGATCATTGTCATTTTTTGTTATAAATAAAATAAGAAATAGCTAATAAATAGTTAATTGTCTTTTCTTAAATAACAGTTCATATTTATTAAGGGGAGCAACTATTAAATATATTTTAACTATAATAAAATAAAAATTTGTTTTCAACTGTATACAAGACAAATGTGTTCTGATAAGCACCATTTCTAGCTTGTCTTACCTTGCTTCTATCTTAATTTTATGTGTGTACATTGTTAGAATAATTTTTAAGTTGATAAATTAACTTAATATAAATAAGGTGAGAAATTATAAGCCTAAAAAGGATACTAAACTTCTAGAAAGCAAAAATAGCAAATTTCTTTTAATGATTGAAAAGGAAAATTTCAGTGTGAGAGCTGCTGCCAGAGCTGAACCTATATATATGCTTTCCCTAAGTATGAGGCTTTGCATTGCGCTGTTATAAATTGAACTACACCCCCGCCTTCTAAATGCAGTAAAATTACCTTGAAAGTGTTTGCAATGAATGTATTACCAATTTCGGAGGAGGGGGAATGGGAAAAAGATGTGTTGGAAAAGTTATATCATAATATTTATTGCTTGTGTGTTTCTATTTGAGTAAGGTCGGGGTTATTCTTCTTTCGTTTTCGTTTCCCGTATATTTTCGTCGAGAATCCCGTTATCAGTGCAATGAATGTGATGTTGGTTAGTGTGTCCAACCATGTTTCAGGATTTATCACACAACAGCTAAGTTTTAACATCTTTTATATTGTATTTTTATTCTTTAATTTAAGTTTTGTATTTTCTCTTTTTCTTCTCTTGCAAAAGTAAACTGTTTTTAAATTGCAAAGCGTGCATCTTTTCCCCCTACCAAAACACCACGTAACAAAGCGCACTTGAGCGAAAAACGGTGGCAATGGGGAGTGAATTTTGCTCGGCAGGTAAGGGGTTAATCATAATAATACATAAAAATAATCATAAAATAATACATGGAATAATATGACATGAGGAACAATAAGACAGTAAAATAATAATGCAGTAATAATTATAGTAATAAAATTATTATAATTATTACTGAATTATTAAAAAATTAAACTGTATAAAAGTATGATTAATTATTTTCATTGTAATGAGATAAAATCATGCTAACTTATTATAGACTGTTCCTATATTTATTATATTTTGGGTAATCTTAGACCATTTCATAAAAGAAGTGAAAGAAGACTAAGATTTCCTTATTTGCAAGCATTAAAAAAAATATCTTAAAGAAATAAATTTTCAAAATCTTTAATTTTTGGCTTGACTGCTTTAAGAACCTCTATAAATTTTCTAAATGCCCAGGAACGTACACCTCTTTGACATTTTTGTGCAGTAAACAAATTATTAACAATTTATAAGGTAATATGAGCAAAACATAATCAGTAAGTTATTAAAAGTGAATACATACATTTCCTAGAGCTAAAAGTCCCTTGTCAAATATAAAGACAACTCCAAGAAACAGGAAAAAAAGTCCAAACCCTGTTAATCCTATTCCTATTTCTAAATGTCAGGAAAGATAAAAAAGAATGAATTTATATTTCTGAATGAAAAAAAGAAATAATTGCATATTAATTAAAAACTAACCAATATATATAATTAGATATTTCTGTATAGATATATTTTCTGTATATATTATCTGTATTTCTGTATTAGATATATTTTAGATATTTCCGTAATAATTAGATATTTCTGTAATTATATTTATGATATACAATAATATTACAATTCAATAGTAAACATAAAATTTCTAATGATATAGCAAAACATACATTTTACAATAATTAATTTAAACAAATTAAAATAATTACAGTTTCAAAATAATTGACAGTTAAATTTAATACGAGAGAAGCATTTAGATGGCTATTTATAGTGATGAAGCAAAGAAAAAATATTTCAGAATTTCTTTGCAGTCAAAACGCATTATATCAATAGAATGAACATGGCAACTGCGTTTAAATTACCTAATTTTTATGACAATCAGGCAGTGGATAGGGAGAAACTGAAAATACATTACAGAAAGTGACTGAAGAGAATAACTGTAGCCACTTCTATACAAACAACCACAGATAATGCATAATTCAAATTTTGATAAACACAAAAAACCCTTTGGCACCTTGGTGATAGTAGTTGGTGATCACAGATACTGATAGAGTAGGGGTGCTCAACCTGCCAGCCGTGGGCGCGTTGACTGTTGATGTGCGGCCCGCGGAAGCTTCTGAATGCAAAGAATTTTTTTTAAAGAAAAATATTGAATTTTATTTTATACTATAATGGATTTGTTTTAATTTTTGTTTAAACGTTATAAATTTTCTTTAATAAAAATATTTAATTCAAATTTATATTACTCTAGAAAATATGTATACAGTCGAACCCCGCTATAGTGAACCTGGGATATAGTGAACACTCGGATGTAGTGAACTTTTTTAGCGGTCCCGTCCGTATTCCTATTTAAATAATGTTATTTTTAACGCTTATAGTGAACAGCTTAGAACTTGGAAACTCGGTTATAGTGGACTCAAATTTCATTTCTTTAAATATCTTTTTCAGTCCTCCATCTTTAAACTTGTAGGTGTTGGGACTGAAAATGAATGCATTCCTATAAAATGTGTCATATTACTCTCCTTTATGCTTATCACTTTTAACTATACTGTAATAAATGTCAAACAGATCATTTATCTTATACTCCCCCCTCCCTGACAAGCCTCGCTTTATCTCTTTTCCCCAAGCTTGCTCTACAACTAGTTAACTTGGCCACCTGCTGAATTTTTGGAATTTTCTTATCTGTTCAAACCATATTCTTTACAAATCACCCCTTGACAATCAAGAAGGGGAACAATTTAACTCATTCTACAGCTGCTCTCTTCATATTCTTACATTATCTATTTGAGACAAGATTTTTATTTCAAAAGCAGTGAAAATGGCAAATTCTCTAAAGAGAAAAGCGTTTTCGATAGAGGACAAAGTTAAAATTGTAAAGCGTATTGATGATGGAACCAATCAATCGACACTGTGTAAGGAATTTTCCTTGTCAAAATCTACAGTTTCAAACATTTGGAAAAATCGAAGTGCAATTCTTGCGGCATACGACAAAAACATGGTTTCATCGAAAAAACTGCGTGGAGCTGAAAGAGAAAACGTAGAAGATGCTTTGTTAAGATGGTTCGAAATCTTGTTCAAAATGTAAAAATCTTGCATTCTTTGCACATTGTAGATAAGAAAATTGATGAACTCAATTTAAAATCAAATTGTGTTCAATCAAAAATCACAAATTTTTTTCATAAAAAGTGAAAATAAAACTAATATTTAGCGACGTAATTACTTTTTCCATCAATTTTTGCTTTATTATCTGTTAATTAGTTAATAATTTTTTAAATAACTTATGCAAAATTGCAAAGCCAATTTTCAATCATTCAACTGTCTTATGCAAAAAATATTCTTCAAAAAATTTGGATATAGTGAACCATCGGTTATAGTGGACACATTACTGAGTCCGCAGACGGTTCACTATAGCGGGGTTCGACTGTATATATATTTTTTCCTTGCACTTTCACTCTGTGAGCTCTGCAGTTTTTTTTTCTTGGTTAGAATTTATCCCTCCTTCCTTTATATTTAAATATATATTTATGTACACATTTTATTAAATTAATTATTGGGGAAAAAAGATTTTTCATTTTATTAAAAGTATTTAATATTCAGCTAATTTGCTATTAAGCTTACTGATGAAAAACATACTGCTTCCAACACTAATGTTTCTATAAAAAACATCATCATATTTGCCGCTAACATGACTAAATATGCTTGCGGCCCTTCGTTAATCTACTCGTTGTGCAAGTAGCCCTTCACTTTAAAAGGTCGTGCACCCCTACGATAGAGAAATATTCCCTCAAAGGATGGTGTTTTCTACACTAGGGTGCAATGCAAGTTCTTTACTGCTTACACTTCAGGGTTTAAATCTATTAAACTAAGTAGAATCAGATGGGCCGGGCATATAGTGATAATGAGCCCAGAACGAACAGCATTAAGAATCTTTAATACAACCCCCTCCAATAAAACGCCAAGAGGAAGGCCCAAAAAGAGATGGAAAGACTGTGTGGATGAGGATTTTGCCATCCTAAAAGTAAAGAACTGGAAATCAATTGCTGAGAGAAGGGCAGAATGGGAAAAGCTTCTGAGGAAGGCCTAGGCTCACAGAGGGCTGTCGTGCCAATGCTGCTGATACTTCAGGGTTACTGTTTCCCGTGTATTTTGAAGCCGTGGCTCATAATGAGATAATTGTGTTTTGAGACTCCCTTGAGGAATAAGAGAAGTATATTTGCCATTAACAGATATTTTATCACCAAAATTTTAGTTTTTAAAAAAAAAATTTCTTCCACAAATAAGGAGAAATTTGAGAATATATTGGTAAACAGGACATGGTCGTTACTAAACAGGAGTCTTCGTTAAAAAACAGGAGACTTGGCAGGTATGGCGTATGATGGTTCAGGGCTTGCAACAAGTTAACAAAGAGTAATAAAAATAGGCCAACTCCGGATTGCCAAAAAAGAGAGTTCTTTCTAAATCTAGCAACCATGTCACCTTTACTAACCATATATCTATAAAGAACTAAAACAAATTTTCACTTCAAACTCATCAGAATTACTTAATATCTCATGAAATACAGCAGATTTGAGCCCAGAAATTATGTAATTTATTTCTTTTATTAAAAACAATGTTATCCGTTGGAAAACATCGCTAGGCAGAATAAGCTGTATTAAGCAACTGTATACTTTCTAACAGGAAACAGAGCAGGCCAAGAGCTTGAGATTGTTGTTGTTTACATTCATAATGTAAACACCATTGATAGGACTTCTTATGTTACAATAAATGTATATAAAAGTCATTGTCGATAACATAAATCATGAAAAATTTTACATTATCAAATAACACAATAAAGGAGAACCATATCTATATAACAATGATGACTCTTTTGGTCATAGGTACCATTGATAAGGAAATCTTTCCTCATTTTCAATAAAATAAATGAAAATACGGAATTTGATATCATGTTTTAAATTTAAAACTTTTTATACTTATCGAAATTGCAATACAAAAGAAAAAAACACATTAAACTTTGCATATTTATAAGAAGACCAGCAAGTAAAAAATTTGTTATGTCATAAAAACTGAGAGATTAACAATATATTCATTTGAAAGATTATTTTTGCTGCAGTAATGATCACATGAAATTTTATCATCACATACCACTTGGATTCAGAGATGAAAAGAAAGTTATTGCTCAAGATATTAGAACTTACTCAGAAAATCTCAAACATTTTTAATCCTCCCGCAATTTTCTTGGAAACAAGGTTATTAAATTTGGATGAATTATTAAAACTGACTAATCTACTAAAAAGTATAGATACTATTTAATAAATAGTAAATATGCTGCATAATATCTCACTCAATTAATTAATAAAATAACAATTAAAATATCAGGAATAAGTAGATAAAAATAAACATTATTTTCACAGTGATATCTTTCTAAATATGAAAAAAAAGTCTATTAGCATATATTTTAATATTAGTGACCATAAAAATTGTGTATTAAATATGTTAAACAGAGCAAAATCTAATAAATTTGGCAATGAACGATTATTTTGATTAATGATAGCATAAAAGTTTCACATCAGAAACCGGTGGGGTCTGATGTGAGAAAATTCATTACTCTTACTTTGAAAATCTGTAATTTCAAACATTTTATATCTCAAATAATTTTCAGAGAAACAAAGTTAATCAATGTAACTGAATATGCACTGTCACTCCATTGCGAACATTACAAGAGCAAAAGGAATTTTTAAATTTCCACGTCATCCCAAAACAACAAACATATTAGCAAGACGCCATATTGAATTTGTCACCCAGGCTCTACACCAATATTGTAGTTGTTATCGAGTTTTGCCTGATTTTACAATTCGTAAAATACAACTCAGTTTTCAACATTTATATATATCAAACCATATAGTATACTAAAAACTGAATAAACTGAAGCAACTTTGAGAGCAAAAAGTTTTTTCGGAATATTCGCTATGATAAAGTTGCTTTTACGAAACTGGAAAAATCTTTTTATACTGTATTATCAGTGTCGCCATCTAACGAATTAAATTATTACTGCATATATTTTAATCATAAAATGAGTTCACTATATATATTTTTTATTCACTATTTCGTAAAAAATGAAGTGAAAGTGCCTATAAATTTATGTGCATTTATTTAAAAAATATTAATTGAAATATTTATTGTAATAACAATAAAATAGCTGCAGTGTAGTGTGTTTCAATCGTTTTAATTACGCCACTCTGTCTTTAAAACCAAAAAAATAAAATAAAAAATAATAAATAAATAAAGACCTTAAATTTTTTAGAGCGATTCTTGTAATTTCGTTATTTTACATTGCTACAAATCAACATAACACATAACTGTTTTATATATATGTCAATTTATTGAACTTTTCTATACGAATGGAAACATATTTCGGCTTATAATAAATAGATGGCGCCACAATTTAAAAATATATTAATTCTGATTGACATTGAAGAAGTTTACTGCAGAAGAAATTTTAGAATGTAAATAAAATTTTTCACATTACATTTAATTATATTTACATTAAATTTTATGATATTTACATAAAATTTTATTATATCTCTTTGTTCTAAAAATATTACATTGTATATATCATTATTACATTACAAATATTACATTACATTATTATCATTACTTTTATTGATTATAATAATTTGAAGTTCCAAATCTATTCAAATTATCCTACTTTTTTTTTTATCGTAACCTCTATCATGTAATAAATCACCATTCAAACCTTTATATTATTTATCAAACATGCTTAATAGAAGTCGGTCATCCTGGAAAAAGAAGTTTAATTTCGTTATAAATGT
>NC_092209.1:85728288-85778655 GCF_043381705.1 Parasteatoda tepidariorum | reverse complement strand
TGTAAGTTGGAAACCCNGCATAGATTAAATATATATATATATATATATATATACACAAAAAAAAGAGAAAAAATATAAGAGTGACGGCATCGAGAAGAAAAAGGGGTAAATAATTCAAGGGATAAACGTATAGTTTTGCGTACGCGCATGTATTTTTCTAGTACTTAAAACTCTTTTATTAAATAACAATGAGCAACGTTGCAGAACTAATAGTGAACCATTAGTCATGTTAACGAACACAATACATTTACTTTTAACTACTTGTTAACGCACCAAGCCATTGATGTGATCTTAAGAGATAAATAGTTTTTTTTTCCCCCTCCTTTTTTTTCTTCTTTTTCTTTTTAAAGCTAACAGTAGTTTTTTCTCAACCCCTGCAGTATTTTTTTCTTCTTTCGTTTCCTTCACTGTCTTCTGACATTTTTAAGAGAGAGTGACAAGGAATTGTACTAAGTGTTCCTAATGTACCAGAGTATTAAAAAAAAAAATCAAAATATGTATTCCACGCTTTTATATGCTGTCTGGAAAAAACACTATCAGTTGCATATCTTATAATAATAATAGTAATAATGGGCAAGTGTTTTTGTTGTTGGGGGGGGGTAGGAGGTAGTGGAAATCATAATGTAGCAAATATTTTTCATAAGTATGTTGTTTAAAAATTACAAAATGAAAGACTTGAGCTGTGTTGGTTCCCTTAGAAATTTCAATTTGATAACCTCTATCTAATTTAGTAAACACGTGTTTCTCGTCCTTTTTTTTCTTCTTTTTTTTTTTCCTATGTAGGGGAAGGCCGGGCAAAACGGGATACCGGGGCAAGACGGGACATTGCTTTTTCTTCTATGCGTATCACGGTAGGGACATCTTAAGTGCGTTTTCGGAAAGAAAATATTGTTGTTCTCAATACGCGCTAGTTTTTTCGTCAGTTCACAAGGTGTTACCGAAATTCAAGCATTGTTTTGTTTTTCTTATAACGTGTTAAAATATTTCCCCAGGTTTGTATGCTGTAATTATTTGTTTAATACATTGCAATAAATTTTTCAAATGTGTAGCACTGTAGTGTTATTATTGTACAAACATAATGAGTAGTGAAAACTAAAATTTATTTGCTTAAGCAAATTTGCAGATAATTTTCTTGAAAATGTACAATCCGGGCAAGATGGACCGGGCAAGATGGGACAGCCAAAGTAGAATAAAAGAGTAAAATAAAAATTAAGCTCTCTGGATTTGGCAAAAAGCATAAAAAATAAGGTAATATTAACAACAACAAAAAATATTAACTATCAAATATAACTTAACTGATGAAAAAATAGGTTGAACCTGTTACTGAAGACTGGATTCAATGTTCAGATTGCTTAGAATGGGCTCATGAAGCGTGCAGTGCTTATTCCGGTTTTGGCCGCTTCTTATGCAGTAACTGTGTGATGTTTAGGAACGTTTTTTTTTTGTCGATTATTCTTTTACTCAGACATTAATTTCTGTGATTTTTGAAATATAATTATGTGTCCCATCTAGTCCGGGTGGGGCAATGTTCTATTTTGTTTATGTTAAGTTATTATTACTGAACTCTATTATTTATTAATTTTCTGTATGAGATATGTAAGAACAATGTTCCCACTTCATGTTTGCGATATAAAAGATATAAACTTGCTCCTAGTTTACTATTTTTTAAACCAAGTTTCCTTAATCGGTCCATCTTGCCCGGGCCTCCCCTAAGCTTTAAGTCAACATTAACCGAAATTAAAATATGAAAAAAAAAGATATGTGCATTTACAAATGTACAATGTATAGAATTATAAATTGATTAACTTTTTCATAAAATTGTTAAGTAGTACAAGGTTGCAATATAAAATACAAAATAACACGTGATAACAAAATAAGAATTCACTTTGAAAGTTTCATGTAGTTATGTATTTACTTGTACAAAATTATAGAACAGAATGCACGGTTTTATGAAATTCGGACAAATTCACTAACATAGACAAAATTAAGGTTAATCATAATCAAAAATTTCTGTTTAAGGTTACTAATAATATGTGTAAAAGAAAAGGTTCTCATTCTATTGAAAACAATAAAAAACTGAAGGAAAAAAAATTCTTTGCAGAAATATAAACAATTTATTCATAAGCTCGCCAAAACAGCAACCTGCAATAAGATTCTTTTTGTTTTTTTCCCTTTGGAAGGAGAGGGTTACGTTCTTCTTTCGCCAAGTAAATGCGACAACAAAAAGAAGAAAAAAATAGATGTATGTACTGCAGAGGGATATATATTTAGGTAGAAAGAAAGGAGGCAGACTCCGATTTAAAGAATTAACTCCTGAAACGCGTCTTCTATTTTGCTCTAGCACACATTTCCACAGGGTTGCCAAAAAGAAGAAGCCAACGCATCGCCAATATCGATCCGACTTCATCTCCTCGCGCGAAGTCAACAAAAAAGTGGGAGTAAAAAAATTAATTGCGAGTAAAAGTAATTTTTAATGCAAACTGCGCTCCAATTAAAAAGAAGCGTTTTTATTTTCTTGCTTTTTGGGGGCCAATCAGACGACGAGGGTGGGTTCATTAAAGAGTATCTCGCATCTAATTAAAGCTTATCGTTGAATCCTATTATTTTCACCCTTTTTTTTAAAAAATCTTTTTTAACACTCGGGAAAATGAGGCAAATGGGTGGGAGTGTGCCAGATAAAACTGCACCTCTTGCTTACCGCATGACTGAATTTAAACAACAAATGAAATTATTTTTTTCATCTCCTTCTATTTATTATTGGTACTGAAGAAAAAAAATTAAAAAAAGTTTAACCGTGCTTGACAATGATAACATCAGCTTCATACAACATGATAATAAATTAGAACGCTTAATTATAACTTTTACATTGTAGTAGAAAAAAAAATCCTACTTCTATTTAATGAACTAGCCAATCGCATGGCTTTATGTTTCTTTGATGTCTAAATTACTGTTTTGTTATAAAATTTGGAAATTCGTAAAAAAAAGGAAAGTTTTTTTTAAAATAAATAAATAAATAAAATCAAAAATAATAATCACCTTAGAGATAAAACTATATTTTTTGGAGAAAAAAAATTCGTATTCATATTTAACTTTTTTTTTAATAACTTTCTTTTCTAATTTTCTATCTGCCTTTCAGTGATTTACTAATTCCCAAATCTAATATAAAACAAATTTAAAAAAAATTAACGAACTGTAATTGATACATTAAAAATAAATTTAAATGTAAAAAAATTTAATTCTGAAATTCTCAGTCGCAATGCCATGAAATGCAATGGTGCTATCAAAAAGAGCTTTACACACCACACTAACATGTGCTTTACACATCTCTCTCTTGTTATACATTTCATTATTGAAACGGAGCAATAGAAAATCTAACTCAAAAGCAAAGACATTCCAAATTGAATTACAACTTGTCAATTGAGTTCGAATTTCTTCATTTTAAGCTATTCAACACACTATTATATATATACATATGTAGTTACCTATAGGGCCACATTGTGGGCCCCCTATTTAGCCTATAATTATTTCCTCTAGTAGGGTACATTAATAACCTGTAATATAATACGTGGTCTAATTTGAATATTATGGGTCAATATAAGAGGAGATACAGGGCCATGTTGTAATACGGAATATTGACTTTGAGTTTCCTCATTTTAACGCTATTCAACACACTATTATATATATACATACATAGTAACCTATAGGGCCAGGGCCCCATATTAGACCTATAATTATTTTCTCATGTAGGTTACAGTAGTACCCGGTAATATAATACGTGGTACAGTTTGAATATTATGGGTCAATATTAAAAGGAGATATGGGGCCNCCCTATTAAGCCTATAATTATTTCCTCTTGTAGGGTACATTAATAACCTGTAATATAATACGTGGTCTAATTTGAATATTATGGGTCAATATAAGAGGAGATACAGGGCCATGTTGTAATACAGAATATTGACTTCGAGTTTCCTCATTTTAACGCTATTCAACACACTATTATCATAAATAGTAACCTATAGGGCCAGGGCCCCATATTAGACCTATAATTATTTCCTCTGGTAAGGTACGCTAGTACCCGGTAATATAATGCGCTGTACAGTTTGAATATTATGGGTCAATATTAAGGGGAGATAGAGGGCCATGTTGTAATACAGGAAGTAATACAATATGTGATGGAATGAAGAAGTATAAGAGGTATTGTTGACTTCGGTAACTCTTAGCCCCCTCTATATATGACAACAGTAACACGCGAGTCAAAATTAAAACTTTCCAAGATTAAATTATCATTGATGGATCATATAGACAGAATGGAGGAGTCCAAGAAACATAGATATGACTTGATAACTTTTGACCCAATACTTGTGGTAATAGTCACACATGAGTCAAAAATAAAGATATTCCAAAATCAAATAACAATATTCCTGAAGGAATGATGGAGTGCGAGACACAAAGCTATGATCTTGACTTTTAACCCTATTTTTGGGGCAATTGTAACATACGAATTAAAATTTAGGCATTATAAAATTAAATAACAACTTATTGAAGGAATATAGGAGTAAAAAAGACTTTTAACCCTATTTTTGGGGGCAATAGTAATACAGGGTGAAATTTTGAGGCATTCTAAGATTAAATAGCTTATTGAAGGAATATAGGAGTAAAAAAGACTTTTATATTACTTCTATGACTTTTAACCCTGTTTTTTAGGGCAATAGTAACACAGGAATTAAATTTCAAGGCATTATAAAATTAAATAACAACTTATTGAAGGAATATAGGAGTAAAAAAGACTTTTAACCCTAGTTTTGGGGGCAATAGTAACACAGGGTGAAATTTTGAGGCATTCTAAGATTAAATAGCTTTTTGAAGGAATATAGGAGTAAAAGGGACTTTATATGATTTCCATGACTTTTAACCCAATTTTTTGTCGCAATAATATCACATTAGTCAAAATAAAGGAGTTGCAAGATTAAATAACATATGATATGTACAAAATATAATTTTCGAATGGTTGAGTTCCTGCAGAAAAATAAAAACTGAATTTGTTTATTTAATGTAGTCATATGACTATCATTATTAATTAGCCCCACTTGTTAGAAAGTTTTTATTAATTTTTGAACTCTCAATTGCTCAAAATCCATAATTGTTTTCATTTGTGGAACAAAATACTCATTATAAAAACATAAAAATGACTGCGACTAAAAGGAAGAAAAATCAAAGTCTTCTAATTTTAGTTTCAACTCTGAATGAAAACTTTGATTGAAAACCTTTTTTAGTATTCAATTGTAAACAGTGGTTTAATGAGACTTAAAGAATTTAAAATAAACAATTTAATGCATTAATATTTATTATTCAGTTAAATTGATTTCAATATGATAATATTTCATTTTGTATGATCAAATCTGTATTGAGTCATTTTGATATGTTAAAGCATTGTTATAAAATTAATTGTACTTTATTAATTGTACTTTTTAATTGTACTTTTTTAATTGTACCTATTAATTGTACTTTTGTCTTTTATTGAACTTATATACTTATGTATTTCTATATATTATGTACATTTGAAGCTTTGTAAAATTGTGATTCAAGATATTTGAAATTTTAAATGTTTGTTGAAAAAATTTAAATGTATTAGTAAATTTAAATATGCTATTTTTTCCTATTAATTGTACTTTTGTCTTTTATTGAACTTTTGTACTTATGTACTCTTTTATATATTATGTATATTTGACACATTGTAAAATTGTGATTTAAAATATTTGAAATTTCAAATGCTTATTGAAAAAATTTAAAGAAGTAAATAGTTGAAAGAAGTAGAAGTGAATAGTTTTTTTTTTTTTGAACTGTTACGTTTCATGCAAAAAATTGTTTGAAGTTTTCTGAATACATTCTTCCCAAAGTGTTTAGAAATATGATAGTTTAGTAAATTGGTCATAAAATGTCTCTAACATTTATTGTTCTCACTTATTTACATTTTTATTTTCAAATCTACAGAAGAAAACTCCCCAAAACCTATCCATTAAAAGATTATTATTTTGTTTTAAAATTTATACATATTTTAAAACAAAGCTGCTTAAAAATTTTAAGAACTAAACTACACAAAAAATATATTCTGTTCAGTTGAGCGTGCTATGAAGTGAAAGTATTGAACCTTCTGACGCTTTTTCCGTCTTAAATTTTAGCTTCAACCGTTATAATCATTCTAAGAATCTTGGAAGAAGAAAAAAAACTATAAATGCACATACGCTTTTATTTTTTTCTAATAGAAACAAATTTGAAATTAAAATTTATCCGCCACTTAACGCAGAAATTTGTAATTAAATTGCCCTTCGGTATCTCACTTAACATGGGTAAGCTATGTTTGCACAAATTCTATATTTACAAACATTCACTTAATATTCCAAGGCATTAAACTAAGAAAATACATACTGCATAACCCTTTGACTCAAAATTTCTATTAAATTGATTTTTCATACTTTTTTTTCATTATTTTGTGCTAATTTAGGTAAAAATAAGTGAAACATATTACAGTGGAGCATCGTTTATACGACGATCACTTATACGACGTTTACATTTATACGACGTTTTAGTGTGGTCCCAAATCATTCCTATTCATTTTAATTTAAAAATATATCGTTTATACGACGCACAGAATCGGTTATACGTCGGTTTTTAGATTTTGTTCACGTTTATTTAATTTTTTTATTTTTTCTTGTGTATTTTAAAAAAGGGAGAAATTTGCCAACATGAATGATACAGAAAAGGGTGCCAACAAGAATTCTTGGATGACGACCGTAATTTTTACTAGATGACTGATAAAACTAGACAATGTAAAAGCTAGACAAAGTAGACTAGACAAGAGACAAAAACGAAAAATTTTGCTATTCATAGACCAATGTCCAGCGAACCCATCGATACTAATTATTTTGGAAATTGTAAAAGCTCTCTTTTTTCCTGCAAATTGCACAAGTGCGCTTCAGCCATTAGATTTGGCCGTGATTAGAAATCTAAAATTGCATCATAGAAAGCAGTAAGTTCAACTCGCTATTCAAAGCATTGTAGAGACTAATAGCAAGAAAATATAATTAAAGGTAACATACATTCAAATTGCTCACTGCAATTTTTCTTCTTTGGTTATTTGTTTGTTTTGCTTTGTCTAATTTAGAAATTTATGTAAATCAACACGTTAAACATTAAAATTAACTGAAAACAGAGTTTCAGTTTTAGAAGTAAAAATCTATTATACGACGTTATCGTTTATACGACGTTTATCGGTGGTCCCTTCGGCGTCGTATAAACGATGCTCCACTGTATATTTATTTGTTCGTTCTAAAGCCCAGATAATACTTTACGGCAAAATAACAAATACAGTTTGAAATTAAAGCTTTGCTACAAGTGTAAGTCACTTAAACTGTCGCTTTTTTATTTTTCTTGGTGAAACGACCTTCGAAAAACCTTGTTAAAGGTAAAATCTTTCACACACGGTGCACTTCCATACAATAATTTTTCAAATTTGCACTTATTTGTAGTTGTTTAGATTTAATAGAAACATTTATTCAGTATTTAAATTTCTTTAATTTACAAAAGCAATTATCACGAAAGTTTTGATTATGAATGAAATTTTTTTTTCAAACTACTTTTTTCGAGTTTCTTATTTTAGAACAAATATAATTTCCATAATCTAAGCAGAATATTTTATTATCAATTAGACTGTTTTTTTCATAATTAAAAAGTACTAAAATATATTTTTGCTCGTAATTAGAGCACCAGAAAAAAAAAAGTGCATGATAATTCTTTATAGCAAGATGGCACATACAGCTTAAAATTAAAGCTTTGCTTCTAGCGTAAGTCACTTAAAGTGTGGCTTTATTATTCTCTTTGGTGAAACGAGCATCGAAACACCTTGTTAAAGGTAAAATCTTCCGAACACGGCGCACTTTCATGCAATAATTTTTCAAAATTTTCAAATTTGTACTTATTTGCAGTTGTTTGGATCTAATAGAAACATTTATTCAGTATTGAAATTTCTTTAATTTACAAAATCAATTATTGATAAATTTTTGAATATGAATGAAATTTTTTTTTTCAAACTTCTTTTTTCGAATTTTATATTTTTGTACAAATATAATTTTGATAATCTAGCAGAATATTTTTAGTACCTATTAGACTGCTTTTATAATTAGAAAATGCCAAAATATATTTTTGCTTGCAACTAGAGCATCAGAAACGAAAAGTGGATAAAAGAGACACCAGTATCCCATCCGCGTCAAAGGGTTAAAAATATGCCGTTTTTCTTATGAAAAAAAATGTCATCTTCAAAATGAATTTTTGGATTGCAAAGCCAATTTAATAATTATTTTTATTTATTTTTTTTTTTTTTAAAAATCCGATTTGGTGATATATTTTAGATGATAAAACCGATTTAACAGTCTATTTTAGGTCAATAAGCCAATTGTCATGAAATAGATTTGATTTTTAATTTTGAGGATAGTCGATCATCTCATGCTTTGCTTTAAATGTAACTATCACTTAATATCACTTAATGTAATATCACTTAAACTGCGGCTTTTGCTTTTTTATCTTCCCTGAGAAAGATCTTCGAAAAGCCTTGTTAAACTCTGCCGAACACGGCTCACTTCCAAACTATAATTTTTCAAATTCGTACTTATTTGCAGATATTTAGATCTAATACAAACAGTTATCATCATTGAAATTTAATTTATTTACGAAATCAATTGCTGATACATTTTTTAATATGAAAAAAAAAAAAAAAAAACTACTAAGTACTTCTCTTAGACTTTATATTTTAGAACAAATATTATTCTGATAATCTAATAGATTTTTTTTTTAGTATTTATTAGACTATTTTTTACATTTAAAAATACTGAAATACATTTTGTTTGTTATGAGAGCGTCAATAAAAAAATTATATATAAATGACACACCAGTGTCAAATCTTCGTCAAAGGGTTAAATTCTGAATATGAACCTAATATATTAAAACATTCAGTGTAGAATTGCGATGAATGGAGCTAAAATGACAAATTAGGATGCATAATTTCTTATAAATTTATTGCCAAAAAGAATGGAGTATATTAGCATAGCGTTTTTCAGAATTCATGTTCCCAATTTGAAAATGAAGACATTATTACTTTTAAGGGACGGAGGAAGGAGAATGAAAATTAAAACTTTTGTAACATGTTTTTACCAAATTAGAAACTTTATTAAAATATACACTGTAAAAAATTTCAGAAATTCATTTCAATTCTACAAAAATATATCCGAAAATCTAAGAGAACCTCATTTCATCTCATGTTTCCGATGAATTGAAAAATATTTCTTTTATTTTCAAAAATAGGAAGCTGAATCACATTGACGCCGATCAAGTTTTAAAGTGAAGCTTAGCTACCACTACAATTATTAAATTCCAATTCACTAGTATATAAGACATGTTAATTCGGTTTTATCTTGAACCACTTTCTGATAGATGATGATTATTAGGAAACGTTTTTGAAAACTACATGCACCGTAGCTGCCCTGTATGCTCAGAAAAGTTTCGGTTATTAATATTTTTTTTTACTGTATACTTAAACTAGAGAATTTCAATTTTTTATGAGACAAAAAAGCTAAATATAGCAGGAAAAAAATGCACATTTATTAATCTTAAATACACGCTTCAAGTTGTATACCATAAAACTATGCGCACTGTTATCAAATTCATAATCAAAAATTGCCTATAAATAGTAAAAAAATTGCTACAAAACATTAAATTGAAATATAAAAAAATTAAAAATCACAATTTTAAAAAATTTCTTTTAAGTTTGAGCAAATTAAAATATCAATGAATCACCAATGATACCAATGAATATCAACCAAATTCTCACAGAAAATAATTTTAAAAACTTTTATATATTAAAGAACGGTCTGAAATTTTGAATTTTTGTGTTGTTAATTATATAAGAGTAAATAGTAGTGCGATTAGGCATATTATATGGAATATATAATGAAACAGCTGAAAAAAGAAGAAGAAAAACTATTGAGCCAATTGCGTAAGCGTAAACATGATATTAAATAATCGAAATGTAAAGGATAGTAATTATTAATAATTTAATTAAGAAAAATAAGCCTTCCACTTCACCAATTCAATAATGTAATACTGTTAAACATCATGAAAAGAGTCGACGATTTAACTTAAAATGTGCGACGTATCATAAAACGGTTAGAAATATAAAACGGTTAATTATATAAGAGTAAATAGTTGTGCGATTAGGCATATAATATGGAATATATAATGAAACAGCTGAAAAAAGAAGAAGAAAAACTATTAAGCCAATTGCGTAAGCGTAAGCATGATATCAAATAATCGAAATGTATTCAGATTGCCAACCAAATGTAAAGGATAGTAATTATTAATAATTTAATTAAGAAAAATAAGCCTTCCACTTCACCAATTCAATAATGTAATACTGTTAAACATCATGAAAAGAGTCGATGAGCTAACTTATAATGTGGAACATATCATAAACGGCTAATATTTGAAAAATTGAGCTAAATACGTAAGAATCATGATAAATAATCTAAATGGGTAAAGATGGCAGACCAAATGCAAAGAATAGTACATTGTGTATAATTTAATTAAGAAAAAATTAGTCTTCAGTATCTCTAAGTCATTAAATACTGTTAAATTATATGAAAAGATTTGATGATTTAACTTAAAATGTGCGACATATTATAAAACGGAAAAAAAAAGCCAAATACGTTAAAATAATAAGAAATAATTTAAATGCCTTCAGATGGCAGACCAAATGCAAAGGATAGTGTATTTTGTTTCATTTAATTAAGAGAAAATTAGTCTTCAGTATCTCCAACTCTGTCATCTAATACTGTTAAATATAATGAAGAGATTAGATGATTTAACTTAAAATGTGCGACGTATTATAAAACGGAAAAAAAAGCCAAATACCTTAGAATAATAAGAAATAATTTAAATGCATTCAGATGGCAGACCAAATGCAAAGGATAGTATATTTTGTTTAATTTAATTAGAGAAAATTAGTCTTCAGTATCTCCAACTCTGTCATCTAATACTGTTAAATATAATGAAGAGATTAGATGATTTAACTTAAAGTGTGCGACGTATCATAAAACGGTTAAAAATATAAAAATGTAGTCAAATACGTTGGAATGATAATAAATAATCTAAATATATTCAGATGGCAGACCAAATGCAAAGAATAGTATATTTTGTTTAATTAAGAAAAAATTTACTCTTCCAAAATTTATTGTTATTTTAAAATTACTCACTCTACAATTTATTGTTAAAGATATGAATACTCTGCAAGCTAAAATTGTTACATAAAACGGTTAAAAATAGAAAAAAAAAAGTTGAGACAATAATGATTGAATGATTGTTGAGATTGAATAATCCTACTAAAATAACTATTTGTAATTTAGAAATCAGAATTAAACCTATAAACACAGATAATTTTAACAGTGTGTAATTATCATTTAATCAGTGATTTAATTTTTTTAATGGAATATGAATAAAAAGGCAGTGTTTTTAAGGGACGGTGACTTATTTTTACAAAAAGGGTAAAAAGGGCTCATAATAGGGCAAGCAGGGTGGGCTTCCCTTCTAAAAATGCTTGGTGAGAACACTGAAAATAAAAACCGTAATAAGAGGGGATGATAGATAAACATATTTAGTTTTAAGTCTTGAAATTAGGAACAAAGAATTTTTTTACGTGTAAACAATCTTTAAAACTTTTATTTCTATTAATTCTGATGACAATCAAAAATATCTGGATAATCACGTGAGAAAACAGGATGTGGACCATGTGATTATCTGCCCGATTAGAATGCACAATCCTGTCATATTTGATTTTTCATGTGCATAAATTTCTCAAAATTGGTCTCTTATCCTGTCTAACGAGGAAATCTAAAGCGATTAAATATCGTGAAAACAGTCGACAATTTGGTTCATCATCATATTTTTTTTTTTTTNTTTTTGTATTTTTTTTTATAACAGTCGTTGAACATCCGACCCAGTTTGTTGGGTTTGCGACTACTAATGTTCAACTCCGTAGCTTTGTAATTTTAACACCAATCCAGAAGACAAGAGAGCTCCTGGATCAAGTATTAGGAGAAATTTGCCTTCATGGAGGGCTTTTGGGTGGAACTAATCCGTATTTGCATTACATGGAGAGGAAAACAACTAAGACCTTCTACCGTTAGCCTGACAGCAAGGGGACTCTAACCCATGATCCGTCTACCACTGAGGATATTTTAGGTCAGCACTGTGGTCAGTGAGAGTCAGGTGTTTTATTCGAATTAACCAGCTATCGCTTTGAACGAACCCAGGTCACCTCATTGGGTGACGAGTGCTCTAACCACTGAGCCACCACGGCCCTGGTTCATCATATGTGGCAAATGAACGAATATAGAAGAAATTGTTAAATTCAACTTTGAAATAACATATTAATTAAAAAGAAAAATAGAAGTTACTGAACTTAAGTTACTGCTTTTTATAAACTCTTTTCCAAATTTGAAGACATTAAAATTTAATTAATTTTTATTATTTCAATATTAACTCTTATTTGAAAAAAAGATAAAGAAAACAATGTAGTTTTTTGCGAGTAATACTTTTACCTTATTCTATATAAAAGCAAACATCTCAATAGGAGTCGTGGTGGGTAACGTCCACAATTTCATAAAGGTTGGCAATTGTCCCCGCATTGCGCTCCAGCTACCTTCCTAGACACGCTAGCATCCTCGATTTGAAGCTGATATTATATATGTATTCTATTTTAAAATGCAACTTTTATTATATTTCATCTAATAAGACAAATTAAGCAAATAAAATTAATTGATTGTTTTGATTTTAGGTAATAACTAAAAATTATATATATATATATACAAATAAATAAATACAAGAAAACACGAAGAAAGAATATAGAAGAACACGAAAAAGAATTTTTGAGTGCTCCTCACACTATTGTATTAATATATTTTGCTTTGGCTTTATTGATACAATATCAGAAAGCACTCTGTTTTGCGGATATAATCGTGTGGGCTGAAGAAAAGATTATATCTTTTTTTTCCGGCTTTTTTTCCGGTTTTTTAATTAACATTTCATTTTTTTTTTTTTTATGATAAACTGTTGTTTGTTATTTTTTTACTTATTATTTCCCCCCCCCTTTTTTTTTTCTTTCATATGTCTATAATTTTTCTTTGTTTTATTCTTCATTTTGAACTTATCTAATGAGTGCTGTTTACTTGCAGCTTAAGCGCAATAAATGATACTTATTGTTTTTCTTAACTTTCTTAGTGTTTTCTTGTATTTATTTATTTATTATATATATATATATATATATATATATATATATAATACAAGCAAAAAGAATGAAATAATAGAAATAGAAAAAAAGTAAAACAGCAGCAAAACATTTTTATGTTATTTTTGACTTTGATCCAAATAAAACAGTAAAGATAAAAAATAGATAATGGATCTTCTCTTTTCATAAAAATTCAGGTGAGAAAGGGTTAATAAGTCACCCCTCTTACAGCTTTATCATACTATTTTTTAAAAAAAATCTTAAATATCTTAAATATAGTTACTATCTTTTCAAATATGTTTTCTCTCATCCAGTTCAGTAAAAAACTAATTTAATATATTACTCAATGCATAAGGCATAATAAAATCTAACAAAAGAATGCTGAGTAGGAAAATGAATTAAAAATTTTAGCTTCTGTTTGCATTATTAGATATGCGAGCAAATGAATAAAAATAAATATCTACGCAGTGCGAATAATTTTGTCGCTGCAGAAAACTGGAAAATCAGATTAAAATAGCAGGAAAAAAAAAGCATCCTCTTTCTGCACATCAAAGAGCGAAATGAAATTATTTTATAAAACATATCTTAAAACGTAAAGATCGATGCATAAATTTGTTTCTGTTTCCATAATTCTCTAATTCCGCCTCCATTTTCGCGAGAAGACAAGAGACAGCTTTTTTCTGCGAACCGAGAAAGGTAAACCTTTTCAACTGCGAACTGCTCCTCATTTTCCAGAAACTGAAAGAGAATACGAGATGCGACGCTAAAAAGGAAAAAGAGAGGAAAAACCTTTATCTGCATGAACATTCCTCGCGGAGCTTGCAGATGAAGAGCGGACGACAAAAAATAAAGACCAGAGTGGCCGAGAGAGGGCGCGCGTAACAGCCGTTAGAATGTGTTGTTCGTAGAAACCGTGGAGTGAAGAAACATATCAGAAGAAACATGGAGAGGTAAGGATTGGGATCGAAAAACTCGTTTTTGTGGGATGTTTTGTGTCTGTTTCTTGTATTTTTGGCAATCTCTATCTTTGATTCAAGAAAATCACTTCAGTTCAAACTTTTGAGGAATTAATATCGTCAGGAATCAAAAATGAAAACGATTTTTTTCAGGTAAGAGATATCGTTTTAAGCACGTGTTTGAACTTTTTTTTTGTTTTGTGGCGCTGTTGTAGTAATTTTTTTAGTGTTTTTTTTTTTACTCCCCTTTGTATCTTACCCCCTCATTCATTTATTTTTTGTACCTCTTGACTCCTCCTTATGTACTATTGTTCCTCTAATTATTTTTGCATGATTTTTTTTTTTATAGTTGTATTCTTTTTTAGTTATACAATGAGAAGAAATAAATAAAGTTCAAAGCATTTTTTTAGCGAAAAAAACAAAACAAAACAAAACATCACTTTGAATGAGTATGTTTCTTTTAAAGTAGATAATTTTATTATTTTATTTCATCATTGTTATAGTTGTTTATTTCGCAAAAAGAAAAAATATTTTTTATAAATATAATAAAAACAAGAACACTCATTATAATTTGTCATAACAACAAAAACTATTTTTTTTCATTACAGAAAAGATGACACGGTTTACATAAAAAAAAATTAATGATTATTGCTATAAGAAAAATATTTGGTGGTTTACGAAAGGCTTGATTTATTATGAAATAAAATTCTGAAGGAATTCACAATCGTAACCGAATAGATTTAAAATTGAATTTCAAAATAAAGTAACTTTATTTTTGTTGAATTTTATAAACATTTAAAAATTTAATTGAAGCAAATATTTTAAATAATAGTCACCAAATATTAGTGTTTTATTTACAACACTACTTGTTACTTGTTGCCTTAACACAGCCTACAAAACAACACTAATAAAGTACTGTTTACCTATAAAATATTTAATTGTCCATATTTGTAACTATATGAATAGTCTATAAATTACGAAAAAAGAATGAATACTAATATAAATTTATTTATATGGTTTAAGTAATTAATAGTCGCAAAACCAAACAATGTCTCCTTGGTATTTCATTTCTATAAATTTTTTTTTCAAATTATATTTTTTCTATTTTATTAATTTTTTTTCTTCAAATTTTTGAGTCAGATATACTACTCTTTTGTTTATTTTCGGCATTTTTGAAAAAACTTGTAGTATTCACATCAAATATACGTTTATACATTTCATTCATCAAAAACCCGTCGAATTAATTTTAAATATGTATTTTTGCCGCTACTTTTTGTGGAAACAATAAATTATTTTTACTCTGTATAGGGAATTTTAAATGTAATAATCGGAGTACAAAATCGGTAAAGTAATTATGATTATTTTATTTAATCCATTGACTAACTATTATTTATCCCCATCGACAGCACATTAGAGGCATACTTTTATCTCTTTGTTGCTTAAAGAATAGTAGATAAAAAGTGGTGAACATTTAGAAATAAATAGCTAAATATAAACAAATCTGCAATTCTCCTGCCAGCTGTTTAAGCCAATGGGTTAATCATTAGAATATTAAAATTACTAAAATGATTAATTTAAATAATCGGAAACATCTTTTTTAGATCACATAAAGTGAAAAAGGTCATTGTTTTTACGCTCTTTAAAATCTTAAATATTATTTCGGAAATTATTATTTTATATTAAACGTGATTTTTAATTAATAATTTCTTGTGAATGTCCCCCTTTTATTAATAAAAATAATCATTACATTTTATTTAATATTTTGCTTAGTTCTATTCCACTGTTGTTTACCGTGAAACTCTTTTGTTTTGAACGAGCAATAACTACGAGCAACTGACAATAATTAATGAAAATAATAAAAATATAAATACTTAACGACCTCTTAAATCGATTTATAATTTTTCAATACTATTTATTCTTCCACAAATTTATTTAACATTCAAAGTGATCCTTTGGTTAGGTTTTGAAATTTGATTATACGAGATAGTTGAATAATTGTTGTGAGATTTTTTTATTTAATTATTAACAGTAACTAATGAACTTTTCTTTCCAAATCCTATTGTTCATTTTTAAATATTTTATTCAACATTACATTTTTTGTCATTATGCCATAGTATCTAAGGGTAGTAGATAATATTTACCTACAAAAAAGGGGGGAATATACTCCTGTCAGCACATACTAAAATTTTGATTTTTTTGTGAGTGATTTTATTTACACATTTTTGATCTGTAATAATAGTTCAAGCAAATGTCTTTATCATTTGATTGACTGTTATTCTTTTGTTTATGCTGCTGTTTACTATCAAACCCTTTTGTTTACAATGTAAACAAGTGATCAGTTGATGATATTTGTAATAAATGAACTAAAATAAAAATATCACCAATTATCATAAAGAGATTTTTAAATTCTTTAGTTGCATTTCATGAATTAATATTACATTTAATGCGGTCAGGTAGCTTAATTATGAAATTTGATTATACGGGATTTTAAATCAATTACTATAAGTATTCAAACTTAGTAACCTTTCTTTCCAAAACATATTATTTATTTTTATATATTTTATTCAAAATTGCATTAATTGTCATTGTGTTTTAATACTTAAGATTAGTATATAATATTTCTATACAAAAAAGAGGGAAAAAGAATGCTCTAAAGTTTTTTTTTTCCCCTCGTGAATTTATTTACATCATTTTTGATGGTTTATAATAAGCAATATCTTAATTATTTAATAATCATTAAATTTACTACCATTCTTTTGTTTATTATTATTCCCCTGCTGCTGTTTACTGTAAAAACCATTTTGTTTTCAACAAATACTATATTGATTTTTTTCCTCATGAATTTATTCACTCAACCTATATTATTATTCAAACAATATCTTCATTTAATAATTATTTATCTTAATAACGTATCCATTTTTTGATATTGTTCGATTATTATAAAAATAATACCCATTGTGAATTAGTAATAAAGTTTTGGCAAACAAGTTATTTTCAACTTAGTCTATTCTAAACTTGATATTAAAGCACTGAGTTTAGTTTTTTTAGTTTTGGTTTTGTAATAATCAGTAACTGATTTAGTATTCAATATAAACTAATTATAAAACCAAATAATTTTTTTACACAGTGTATTTATACTGAATTAAAATAATTATACTGAATAAAATGCGAAAAACTATTGTATAGTTATTATGTAAATTCTATAGTTTTCATGCAGTTATAGAATTCATTAAATAACTAATAAATAATGTAAAAAATATTTTTTTATGCTAGCTTGGATTTATTTATGTATTTATCTTCAACCTTAAGTTAAAGCTTAAATAAACTTGTTTTAGAAATATTGTAGAAATATGCAAAAGTAACCTAAAATGACTACAAAAATAGTCAGAATTAAAGGTTATAATCTTTAAAATGAAATGTAAATTTTGGTTGCGTCATTAACTAATAAAACACATGAATCAATTTATAAGTTTTCTGTAGTCTGAGGTTTTCATTTTACTTAATTTATTTTATTTTATTTATTTATTTACGTTTTTTATTTTATTTTTTTATTTATTTTATTTACTTATTTATTTATTTATTTTATTTAATTACTTCATTTATTTATTCATTTTGTTTAATTATTTCATTTCTTTCCTTTTTTAATTAAATTATTTCAATTATTTATTTATTATGTTTAAATAAGCATACAGTTGTTTACGTAACTAGGAAAACAATGCGTGCTTTATAATTCTAATAAGTCATAAAAACCAATAAAATTAGCAATTTATAGTTCAATGTTCATCTATAGGATATACAATATTTACATTTATAAATACAGACTTTTAACGTATTTATTACATGTGTTTACACTGATAATTACCCATTTCATCAGATATTTGTATATCTAAAGATGTCCTTTAAAAAAAAAAGATAACAAATATTTTCTAACTTTAAATTACATTAACTTTTACATTATTATATTAACTATAACATTAACTTTTAAATAACATTTTTCTTATTTTCTTTTTCAGTATTTAGTTTTAATACAATGAGTTACATAATATATTTCTGAATAAATATATTTATTTATAAATATATTTATAACTAGTTTTGTCAATCATAAAAAAATAAACTATGACCACGTGATTATTTGTAATATTTGATTACAGGTAGAAGCTTTAATGTAGTTTAGTTTAAATGTGCAACAGCTTTTACTTAAAATTTTTTGCTCTACTAAAAATCAGAACTATTTTATCCTAATTATTAGTGTCTTTTTAAATTTGACGAAAAACTAAAAAAAAAAAAAAAAATTATATTTTTTTTTATATACATTAATGGATTTAAGGTTTTCGTTTATTTACGTGGATTTTGTTTATTTGAATGTTCTCTAATTTCGTTTGCCTAATGTTTCTAAATTAATGCATTATTATATTTATTTGTGTTTTTTCATTCTTACATGTTTAATGCACGTAAGTAGTTTGTAGAAAGTTTTATTATTATTATTATTATTATTATCATTGTTTTTATTATTATTATAATAAGAATTAAAAATCTGTTTCTGTTCTTATTTGCTTTCAGTAAAATAATAGATGTTGCTAGTTTTCGTAAAAAATAACTAGTACTCATGGTTGTTTATTATTGGAAGCATGAAACAGTTATAATTTCTTTGCCTTAACTTTATGTGAATGGTTATTTATTTTATATGCATGAACATTTTATTTTCTGATTAGTTTAGTTGTAAAACAATATACCTTAGTTGTAATGTTTTCGAATTATAAATCAGAGTTTAAATAAGTGATAACGATATTATTTATATTATTATTTTTATTTATATTATTATCTTTATTATTATTTTTATCATTGTTTTTATTATTATTATAATAAGAATTAAAAATCTGTTTCTGTTCTTATTTGTTTTCAGTTAAATACTAGATGTTACTAGTTTTCGTAAAAAATAACTAGTACTCATGGTCGTTTATTATTAGAAGCATGAAACAGTAATAGTTTCTTTGTCTTAATTTTAATTGAATGGTTGTTTATTTTATATGCATGAAAATTTTATTTTCTGATTAGTTCAGTTGTAAAACAATATACATTAGTTGTAATGTTTTCGAATTATAAATCAGAGTTTAAATAAGTGATAAAGATATTGAGTGCGGATGAAAAAAGAAGTATTATTAGTTACTGTTATCTATCGATACATTCAGCGTTTGTTTAATTAATAAAGATATTTATTTTTACTCGTATATGAATATACGATTCTGAAATTATTTTACACTTTACTCACTCGTAAGAAAGTTTTTATAATATCTCTTTGCATTTACGGTGTAAATATTGACTAGATTTTGACTAGACGTGACACATTTGAATTATTTTTACACGTTTCTATGAGATTTATATTCCCCCCTCCCAAACAAAAGCTAAACTCTTATTTATTTCTTATATTAGATAGTAATTATAATTTTTAAGACATTCAAGTTACGACACATTTCTCTTAATAAGATTATGCTTATTTCATCACATTTTCGTGTAGTACAGTGTCTTCTTTAAATTTTGAAGGAAAAAAAAAGTAATTTTTTTAATTTTACAGATGATATGTATTTCGAAATACATATTTCTCTTATTAGGCCTACGCTTATTTTGACATCTTTACGTGCGACACAGTGTTCGAAAAATGATGTTGAAAAGATTTGATTTATTTCTTGCAACAAATTGATTTCAATTTGCAAGACTATAATTTACTTCTTTTAACATATTCATTTCAATTTTTAAGGCATTCATCTTGTAGCACGTTTTGCTTATAAGGTTTATTTTATTTTGAAACATTTTCATGAGGCAGTGTGTTCCAAATTTGATAAGAAAGAATCGTCATTTTATTTCTTATAAATATAGTAATTTTAGTTCGATCATTGTTGATATTTGCGTTCTGCCAAAGTCACATTTTGCGTATAATGCTTAAGCTTGTTTTGATATATTTTCATAAGGCTAATACTTAACCTTTCAAAGCATTAAACTTATCTTGCTTAGGCTTAAGCTTATCTTGCTGTCCTCTTATAAGGCTCGTACTCAGTATTTCAAAACATAAGCCAAATATTTCTTTCTTTTAATTTTTATGACCTTCGGGTTATGACACATTTTGCTTATTAGGCTTAAGCTTATTTTGCTATATTTTTATAAAGCGTGTACTCAATCTTTCAAAACATGAGCTAAACATTTATTTTTTAAAAATTTTGATGACATTCGGATTATGATGCGATTTACTTATAAGACTTTTGTTCAGTTAGACGCATTTTTATGAGCTATTATAATCAACTTTTGAAAAGTAAGCCATACAATAATTTATTGTTATTATTATTTGTTGAGGTTGTGATTTAAATTTTCAAAATAATTGGCCTTGAAAAATATAGATCCTTCTTTTCAATTCTTCCTTCAGTTCCACGTAATAAAGAGCCCTGAAATCTTTTAGTTTTAAAAATTAAAAATTCCAACATTTGCAATTAAAATTAGTATTTTTCTGTGAGTGTTCTTCCCGGTTTAAAACTATTTTATTTTATTTAGTAATTAATATTTTAATTAACTTGCATAATTTTAGCAAAAAAATGCTGTGAATGGTAGGTCGAACACCTCCTAAAATCATGATACAGGTGGTGGGGTAATTTATATGGCCACCAACTTGACTACCTAGGGAGCATCTTTGTTCTCTAACAATAACTTGTTGTAAAATTCCTGACCAAACTAATAGAAGAACGGTTGCAATAATCTTATCAATAGGATTTGATGACTACTCAGAAACCCTTTTTAAAGGCGGGAATTTCTCAAGCAATAATTCTTCCCACTGGCCAGTGGGCAAAAGGGGTCACCTGACGTCCCCATTCATTCCCAGTCCACCCCTTTTAAACATCTGCTGGTCATATATTTACATCTCGCAATCGTTCCTTTCACCTTTCGCAACTCTTTTCGTCATCGGGTTTGTGTCTATGCGGGAAAAGAAAGGTCATGGTGAAGGACATTCCAAGCCCCTGAAGGCACCCCTTTCCTTTTTTAAGCCACCCGTTTTCGAACCCTACTTTCTTTTTTTTTCTTCTTTGCCTCCCCCTTGCTTTGCTGGAAAAAGAAAGTTCTTTCAGCAGAGCCTTGTTTCCTCCTGTTCTAAATAGTGCGCCACGAGGCCTTTTGGAATCAGTTTCTTGAGTTTTCCTGTTTATCACTTGGTTTGGTAGATTCCGCCTTATTCCCCAGTTACGATTTTTTTTCTTCTTCTTCAGACTGACGGAAATAGTGAAAATGGAGGTTAGGATAATACTGTTATCCTACATAAATACTCGGGATAAGAGAATGGATTATGGTATAAAATAATAAACTAAATGTTGGAGTGGATTTGTAAATTAAATAATTGTGTTGAACTATAAATAAAATAATATTTGATATGTTCATGGTGTGTGCAGTTGTGAATAAAATGTTTGTTTAAATATCTATGGCGCAACTACCACTATAATTATTAGATACCAATTCCCTAGTATATAAGACATGTTAACTTGATTCAATCATGAGGTGCCTTTTGATAGATGAAGGTTGGCATAGTCCATTATTAAATCCCTTCATATCAACGCTGTTTTATACATAACGTACTACTTTAAATGTTTCCGCTAATTTGTAAATAGTAAAATAACAGTTTAAAGGTTCAGGTTACTAATTGAAATAATGTTCTCAATGTCCATTTTGATTTATATATAAAATAATATTCTGATTGGCACTTTAGTTTATATACAAAAAATTATTCTAATTGACACATTAGTTTGTAAATAAAATAATATTCTAAGCAATTGCACTGATTTTTTAGTAGTTAATTAGTATTCTAAATGTCAACGTTACTAAATAAAATCACGGACTGACGGAAGTAGTAAAAATGGAGGTTAGGATAATACTGTTATCCTACATAAATACTTGGGATTTATGAATGGATTATCGTATTAAATAATAAACTAAATGTTGGAGCGGATTTGTTAATTGAATAATTATGCTGAACTATAAGTAAAATAATATTCAAAATGTTCATGGTGTGTGTAGTGTAAATAAAATAAAATAATTCTTTAAGTATCAACACTGTTTCATACATAAAGTACTATTTTAAATGTTCACGCTAATTTGCAAATTGTAAAATTACGGTTTACAAATTCAGGTCACTAGTTGAAATAATATTCTAAATATCGATTTTGATTTGTATATAAAATAGTATTTATTCTAACTGACACATTAGTTTGTATATAAAATAATATTCTAAACGTTTGCGCTTATTTTTTAGTTGTTAATTAGTATTCTGAATGACAACGTTACTAAATAAAAACACATTCTAAGTGGTCACGGTAATTCGTTAATCAAATAACATTCTATTTGTTCAAATTTATTTTTAAATAATACAACATTATAATATTCTAAATAGCCACGTTATTAAAATAATTTTGTAAATATTCACGGTTACTAAATGAAATATTATTCTAAGTGTTTACGTTGATTGTGAAAAATCTAAAAAGCCATTAATTTTTAAAACATACAAGCAATTGCGAATTAAAATAAAACAACATTACATAATTTTAGTCAAATAAAAACATAATATTTTGAGAGTACGAATTTATCCGAATAATAATCTGAGTAATTTAATCATAAGCATTTAAATAAGAATATTCTTTACTTCAATTCTCATCTCATCATATTCACAAATTTAATAATACTTTGAATTAGTATTTTTTAATGCATAATATTCAAATTTGAATTATTCTATTAAAGGAAATTAATCCTGAAATTATATGAAATTATTTTAAACGTCAATATTACAGAAATAAAATGTAGTAATATTTTAAGGATATGAATTGGTCGAATGCACGAATAATTAAATAATAAAAATTTGAACAAGAATACTTTTTTCTTCAATATTCATCTCACATACAAAAATTTAATAGTACTTCGAATAATTTTTTTTTATTTTAATAAATAATCGAATTTGAAATATTGTATTAAATGTAATTGTAAATATTTGAACTAGAAATATTAAATAAATTATATTCGAAATCAAAATTAAATATAACGAATTTTTCTACATAATATTTTAACAAATTTTATACTCATGTTTCAAACATACTCAAAAGTAATCAATACTAATTTTACCAAATTCAAACATTTAACAATAATTTAATATATTACTTTTTTATTAATAATATTAGAAATTGAAATATTCTATTAAATGAATACCTATATATAATAATTATAAACATTTCAGTTCGAACTGTTGCATTCAAGGAATATTAGAAATAAAATTAGAAAATTTCATGTTAATAATAACATTTTATAAGAATAATAAAATTATTCGAATAATTAGCCATATACTTTTATTTAAATGATAATAAATATATCTATTTTAAATAATCATAATAAATACTATTTTAATAAAAGACTAAGACTTACATAATGGAAGTAAACATTGTCCAATGTTTGTAAATACAATTGAAGTTGATCTGAAATGAAATTTAAATAAAAATTACTTATTGGTACTGTTTTAGTTCTTTAAATTTAGCTCCTTAATTAAAATTCGCCCTATAATTATGAATTATAATTTGAATAATAAAATAATACTATCGAATCAGAAATTTTATGAAAATTAAACAATGAGTCGCCGTAACAGTAATTTAACACTTTATTATTAAAGTTGCAATCTCAATAAAGAATGATTAAACAATACCCAATTGAAACTAAGATTAAATGGAAAATAAATAATTTGAAATGCAACAATCATAATTTTTGATAAGATTCAAATCTTTATTCTTTCAATAAGTTAGTAGTATAATGAAATATTAATAGTTATTTAAACTGAAAAATGCATTAAATTATTATAATTATTGTTTAAATCAAAAATATTTATTATTCTTTAAATAAAATTACATCTATGATAATTCAAATAATTTTATTGTTCATATAGAATGTTGTTTTGAAATACAAAATATTCGAGTTTGAATTTGCACACTATTAAATCAAAATTTCACATTCAATTATTAATTATAAATTTATTATTAATAATGTATATAATTATGTATTTAATAAAAGTTTTGTATAACTCTGTTCTGTCGGTCATGAGACTAACAGATAAGCTCTCTAGGCTATAATATGTACCTAGCTGCAAGGAACTAAGGGGCTTCATTAGGTAGGCTTTAATGGTGCTATAAAATTCTGGTTGTTTAACCGTATTAAGTGAAAACAGTTAATAAATGATTTTTCTTACAGTTGACAGTTTGAATACCATCTTATTTATGGGCATTTGACTGTTTTCTTTGAATATGGTAAAATTACAATTAAATAAATTGTTATTTAACCGTTTTATTTACGAAATTTCCAATAGTGTATAGAAGAAAAAAATTAAACACCATTTAATGATATATTTTAAGTAATAAAATATTTTATTAAAAAATGGTTTCCTTTAAAAAAAATTTTACACTATTTAGTGATGATTTTTTAAAAAAAGTAAAAATTGTTTTATAACTAAATAGTTTCAAATATATATATTTTTAAAAAAAAATATAAAGTAATTAGGCACTATTTTAGAGTCGAAGTAAAGTTAGAAAATACTTTTATAAGTATAATTAACGTAATTTCTATCCGTAATTTAAATTTATTTACTTGTATCATATGTGACAATTTATGCATACCGCTGTTCTTTTCAAAGTTTTTTTTATTTTTACAAGCATCTATTCCATTTAAGGTAATTACCATAAATGAATTTATTATAATTATCTTTAATAATTAAAAAAATTGATTTATCTGCTTTCTCTTAAATAGCAACATAGATTATGAATTGTTGATTTTGACTGTTTTGTTTGAAAATGCAAAATTACAATGAGATAAATTGTTATTTAACCGTTTTATTTACGAAATTTCTCACAGAGTATGTAAGAAAAAAATTAAACACCATTTAATGATATATTTTAAGTAAGAAAATATTTTATTAAAAAATGGTTTCCTTTAAAAAAAAATTTTTACACTATTTAGTGATGATTTTAAAATAATAAAAAATTATTTTATAACTAAATAGTTTCAAATATATATTTTTAAGAGAAATATTAAACAATTTGGCGTTATTTTAGAGTTGAAGTAAAATTAGATGATACTTTTATAAGTATAATTAGCGTAATTTCTATCCGTAATTTAAATTTATTTACTTGTATCATGTTTGACAATTTATACATACCGTTGTTCTTTTCAAAGTTTTTTTTATTCTTACATCCATCCATTCCATTTCAGGTGCATAGTTACCGATAAATAAATTTATTATAATTATCTTTAATAATTAAAAAAATTGATTTATCTCCATTCTGTTAAATAGCAACATAGATTATGATACAATTAAATTGAAAATTAATTATAATAAATTTTTTAAATTTACTCATAACCTAACATAACTTATAAACGCATTCAAAATAAGCTAAATATTTAATAAATGAAAACTTATTTTTTTTGGCTTTCTTCCAGCGCATTTAATTGTAACTGTAAAGAAACATTAATAATTTTTTGTAGGAGACTTAAAACATTTTACGGACATATTATTTTTATAGTATCTCTTTCTCTTAACTGTCCAGAAAGATACTATTCAATTAGCAGGACCCCTGATAGCTCATTCCTTCGAAAACTATTATTTATTTTTCCTTTAATTAAATATAATCTGTATAATTACGATGTATTTATTGAAGCTAATTCTTCGGTGACTCTTAATCTTCAGATCAAAAAGAGCATTAAAAATCCCCTTTTTCTTTGATTTTACTTTTTTTTTCTGTTATTTTTTTGTTTGAATAAGAAGTGATTAACGGATAATTATGCTCTGAATTTTTCTTTTAATGGAGATCCTTCACAAGTGGAAAGATACATTGTGGGTTTTCAACTTAATTAAAGAAAATTTTTATGATTCATAAATAATTTTGAAAATTATTAGTAAATTATAAGTTATTTTATATTAATTTTTTTTTGTTGATATTTTTAAGCATATTTTGTTAAGTATTCAAAAATATTATGTATTCAAAACTGAACTAATTACAAACCGCCACCCACGTAAAAAAAATTGTAATATTATTTTTACTTTAACTTTGACTTTTTTTTTCCAAACTTGTACTGTATTGCAATTCTAACAATTTTAGTATTTAAGAATTTAAATTCAAATAAATCAAATAACTTTGCATAAAACAAAATTTACTTGCATAAAATAAAATTTTATATCTTAAGTAAAAACTATTTACTAAATTTTGAAGCCCTTTAAAGAAACTTTGTTTGACTTATTTCTGCAAATTTAAACTTTTATGAAAAAATTAATAATTTTTTCAAAACTCATTTTTAAAAATTTTTTTTTTCGTTAAATGAAAAAATCAAAATATGAATTTTTCGTGTCATGTGTAAACAATGTCATTGTTCGCACGCACCTTTCCACTTAGTAAGCAAAAGTAAGCATGACACAAACCCCTTCCCCGTCCTATTTGAATATTTCTATTTGAAAGTTCGTGGCATCTGTACTAATTAAAAAAGTTAAGGTTATTATCATTTGCAATTACCATGTTTAAGATTTTGAGTGATTAATTTATAATTTTTTTTTAACCATTATGCTGTCTTTCACGTAAAACACAAATTCCTACAGCACATAATTATGTTTCAGCAAATTATGTAGTTAATTTAAGTATTTAGATTTTAATATGAATATGAATTAACTTTTTGAGATCAATGTTCTTAATTACTCTACTGAGGTACATTTTACCTTTGAATATTTGACTGTTAATAGGCACATTTGAGTTACATTATTATTGAAGTTATCATACTTCCCTGCTAATAAATATGAATTATCATTATTAGATTTAAGTAAAGAATTGTAATTTTAGGCAAAATGTTAAAAGTTCCACTAGGTAATTCCATCTGTTAACTATACCATTCTATTACTACGTTGATTGTTTCTAAATTCTTAAATTTACTACAAAGTTGTAAAAGTTTAAAACATTTTTTTTTAATTTTTAAAATAGCTTTTTATTAAAGATATGTTTCTCAAGAACTTGATAAAAATATACAGGTAACTTTAAAAATACCATACAGATAGCTTTTTTAAAGGAAAAACGAAGAAAAAACAGTATATCTTAAGCTTTCGTGATCGGCTTCACTCTAAAATAAATAAATAAATAAATGAAAATAAATCAATAAATTTTAATAAAATAAATAAATAAATAAAAATAAAGTAAAATAAATAATAATAAAAATAAATAATAAAAATAAATAAATAAATAATAAAAATAAATAAATAAATAGTAAAAATAAGTAAATAAATAATAAAAATAAATAAATAAATATAAACAAGCAGATAAAAATTAAATAAAATAAAATAAATAAACCGCTACAAAAAGTAAGGAATTAACTACATGTGACATTTTTTAATAATCTTTTGCTTCTCCTTTAAAAAATCTTTATATCTTTTTCCTTGTTTTCTCTATATTTTTAACTTATGTTATGAGCTCTTTGCACTTGCAGTTTATGAGCAGTAAATAAACTTATTATTAGTTTTCTTAATTTTCTTGGCTTATCTCTCTTTTCTTTCATCCTTTTTGTCTTTATTACTTTAGGTTATTATGTATATCTATATAATATTTAAACTAATCTTTACTGAAAAATGGTTACACGAAATTCGATAAAAGTAAATGCCTTTTTCAAGAATGTCGTAGAAAAACACATTACCTTAGAGTAAAAGAAATAAAGAATTACTTTACGGTACTCGGTTTTAAAGTAAACGGAAAAGCAAATTGTCTGCCCCATAGTGCCATACTTATCCACAATATATATATATTTTTTTAACATTTATTAAGAAAATGGTTAGAGGAAATTTGATAAGACCAATAGCCACTTTGAAAAAAAGATCGTTGGAAAATTTTTTTTAAAGCAAATTTAAACAATCGAGCACGGTTTTATAGTAAAAAAGTAAACTTTAACTGCCACAAAAAGTACCAGACTTCTTTAAATATATATCTTATAATATATATTTAATCCGATAAAAAGCAAGACTGGAATTTTAATGCTCTTATTGAAGAAAGTTAAAAGCTCAGCCAAAGAATTCATCGTGGCCACTACTGAAGCCTATTATGTGGATCTTTGATGAAGTAAATACGTCAGTTGTTGCTACACACTCTTACAAAAATGTCCATCGTAAAACTTTTTTACGAGGTTTGTAATGGAATCTCAGGAGAGCTTTCCTCTTGTTTGTTGTTTTATTTTTTTTCCCTCCATCGCGCCATTTTGAAGTTTCTTTCTCAAAAATGACCGTGTCTTGAGACAAGAATATTTTCTAGTTAAAAGTGCAAATATTTGTGCAAGACTTTTTCTTCTGCCCTTAGGTGCAAGAATCCTGACTGAGTGTGTACTTTTCCACCAATGCTTGCCACCCTTGCCAGTTTCCGCCGACATTAAAAATTTTTCCAACCATTGGCGCCTTCTATCAAATTAACTTCACCTCAGCCTTTTATTTTTAATTTTGGCGAGAAATTCAACTACACAACTTTTATGAGACTTCCTTAGGTTGGCGGGATAAAAGGGGTTGTGGATTAAAAAATATTAGTTCCTCTCGCTAATCAGTTAAAACAACTCTTTTTTTTTTAATCAGCAAGAAGGAAGAAAAAGGAAAGAAGATAAAGTTTCTAATTTGGCCGTTCCCGCGGCAATATTGTGTCTTGTGTGGTAATTTTGGAGGGGAAAATATACAGATTGAAGTTTATCTTAAAAATTAATAGCTGATACATTAATTAACGGGTGATTGAATGAAAAAATTGAATTTTAAACCATTTATGTTTAAAAAAAATATTTATTTGGAAACAAATATTTCCAAAACACATTATGCACGCATTTAAATTATCATAAAAACTTAGACGAGTTATAAAGATAAGGGTTGATAGATAAATAACTTTTAATGTATGGTTCGAAAAAAAATGTAAAGAAAATGCTGTTTGAATTTTTGACACTTTTATTAAGTGATTAAAACATTTTTCTATTAGGATTGAAAATTTAATTATGAATTTTAATGTGTGCGTTAAAGTCAGTCTTATTTTAAATTTAGTTGTGTCTTAGATCTGGGAATGCTAGTCAAAAGTTGAACATTAAATTTTCTTTAACATTTATTGTTAGAGCGATCAAAATAGGAAAGAAAAAAAAAGAAGAAAAAAAGACAGCTGAGGAAATTTTAATAATATAAGTTCAATAGAATAAAAAGAAATTCTGGTTCGATTATTTGAAATATATGTTCGAATATTCGAATATTGACCTCAAAGTCCTAAAACTTAAGAACTGGAGGGGGAACTGGACAGAGGGAGCTGGAGAAGGCGTGCTGTTGAGGCAGCCAAGGCCTGCAAAGGGCTGTTGCGCTCCTGAAGAAGAAGATATTTGAAAAAGTTTGATAAGTTAAAAATACCATCGAAAAAGATAAAGATAATGCTTTAATAAATGCAACAATATATTATATAAATTATGATAATGATCATACATTTATAAAACTTTCATTATTACTTCCCATCCTGCTTTTCAAATGAAAATAAAGCGTTAAGATTTCTGAATTTGACAATAATTGTGACAAAACTGATTTTTTATTTTATTTAGTGTAAAGAATATAAATTCTATGTTTGATAGATTGATATTTGAATAAAATTCTGTATTTGATAAGGGCAATTCAATAAGTTTTCTTACTGATGAAGATTAGGAAAATATACACGGAGAAAACAAAATTCTAATAAAGCTACCGTACTGTTCGGTAATGACATTTCTGGTTTAAAAAAAAAGAAAAACCTTGTTAATTAAATCAAAATATACGGTATTTAAACCATTCATTTGATAATTCTTACGTTCACATGATAATGGTTTACCGGAAATTCTGGTTTTTCGAAATTATAGTTTTTACTACCTCACAAAATATAAATCTGAAAAGTAAATGTAACAGAATAATTTGTTTTTAGATCATGCTCTTTAAAGAACGGTTTTTAATGAAACCCTAATTGATCAACCTTCTTTCGGTGGAACCCCAACATCATAGATAAAATAAATAAAGACTATTGAGAACGTATTTACCAATAAAAGACTTTATTTTAAAAACGCTTAAGAAAAACAAACTTTTTTTCATCGTTTTATCATTAATAATCTTAAACCAGTTTTTATGTTCGACGTTTAATGTCAAGGAGCTGTGTCTAGTCATAGTGATAAATTTGTTTTAGGTGTAATGCATGCTTGTTGCTGAAAATGAACAAAATAAGCAGAAATGTGCTTTTGTTTGAAATAAAAACTAAAATGAACTGCTGAAAAGCTGCGTTAAAGATCGTTTTTAGAAAAACATTTCTTTAATAAAAAATTTGGTAATGATATTTTCATTTGAAAAGCAGGATAGGGAATAATAATGAAAGTTTTATAAATGTATGATCTTTTCATAATTTATACAATATATTGTTGTTAGAAAAATTGCATATATTAAAAGATTAGCTATTTCTTTTTCAATGGCATTTTACTTTAAACAATATCGTAAAGGCAACCGAAATATAAAATAAAAAATGGATTGCTGATTAAATCTAATCAAAGTTTTCAAATTTTATTGGCTAAAACAAATGTCCTTACTCTCGCAATCCCTTTAATTCTTCCATGGAACCCCAGAGTTCCGCGGAACACTTGGGAACCGCTGCTCTAAAGTTTCATGATGAAATGACCAAATTTTACCACATTTGCCTAGTTTTATTGCATATTGTAAAACCATACTTCATTGTTAATTCTACCAAAATCATAACCAAAGGGCTGCAGTAATAATTAACCGAACTTTTTCGTGTTCCTTCAGAACCAGAAACATATTAAATGTTATCATATTCTAGTGGTTTTGACCATTCTTTTTTTCTCAGTGTATGAGGATTAGGAAACATTCAGACAGGTTTATGTATAACATAATAAGAATAATCTTTTGCTTTTTTTATATCTTACTTTTATTGTATTTATCTACTTATTTCATCTTAAAACACGAAATATTAGAAATTCCGTTTTGATGGATTGACTACTTAGGACATATAAACAAATCTTCTAATTAATGACGATAAAGAAAAATATTAGTGTTGAGAACAAATTCGTACACGTTTATGTGTAGTAAGATATAAATTTTTTTTATATTTTATTTTATTCGTATTTTTTTTTACTCGTCTTAACATGTAAAAGATAAATAATTCTGTTCTTATGGATCAATTAATAAGGACACGTAGATCTTTTTACCGAAGTTGATAATTAATAATCGTTGCGAACAGATTGAGGTCCGTTCATGTGCTGTGAGATAACAATAATTTTTTATAGATTTTTTTCGTTTACTTGATTTTTTTGTCGCCTCATAACACAAAAGATTAAAAATGAAATAAAATTAATATATTATTACAATAAAGGCACCTACATAAGCCATCACTTACCGATACAAATATGGAACATTAGTAAGTTTTAAGAACATTTATGAAGTATTAATTTTTTAAATTTATTTTTAATATTTCGATTCCTATTTACTTATTTTAAAGCATGAAAGATAAGTAATTTACGCTTTATCAATTGCTTGATAAATAATATAATAGATAAATAATGTCTAGATAAATATCATTGATGATTAATTCACTTTTTATAGAATAAAAGCGGTTAAGTTTTCCACCAATAAAGGTTGGTAAATCTTATAAACATCACGAAAAAATTCAGGCGAGTATAAGTATAAAAAGAAAAATATAATTTTGTTGTGCTTCACTTTATTATTTTTTTCTCGTCTCCAAAAAATTTTAAAAATTCTGATTTTTCGTTTAACTGATAAGTCCAATGAAGATAATTTATAATAGTTGTGACCACATTTATGTATTATTAAAAATAGAGTTATGAATAATATAACGCAGCATTATTTTTTAAATATTTTTTAACCCAGTCTTTTTTTAATTAGTTATTTATTTTTCGTGTTAAACCATAAAATAATGAAGTGTAATTTATAATAAAGACAGATGAATATGAATAAGACATCTTACCGATACCGATTAAGAAAATTTCTCAGTGTTTTTAGGACAAGTTCAGACACGTTTAGGTATAATGAGATAACAATAATTTCAAAATTTTTTTTGAGCTTCACGTTCTTTGTGTTTATTATTAAAATCAGCTTCAATCTTTAACTACACCGATTGCAGAAAAACGATAAAATAACGATAATTTTGCCTTTTTAGCAACAAAAAAAAATCTTTTATTTTTAAAATTTTTTCTTTATTTATTTATTCGGTTTAAATTTCAATTTTATTTTTCTTTCCAGTTTAGAACACGAAGCCCAATATAATTTCTTAAATTTTATAGATTAAAAAAAAAACAATATAAAAAAACAAGATAAATACATAAATAAATCTTTTACAGATAAAGATAAGAGGAACATACATAGGCAATAAAAATAACTATAACCACGTTTATTTATTATAAAATAACTATAAAACTTATCAGAATATGTTTGGAACAAATTATTTCTACTGATAAATATTTTTCTTGCCAATTTACGTTACTTCTTTCTCTAATTTAATACAAATTTATGCGTACATAAAGAAAATAAAATGAATTATCTCCTTTCAGCACGTTTATTTGTTCGATTGCGACACATAGAATAATTGTGAAGTTCGCCTGTAAAAAAGACATAAAATATTTATTGTGCGAGCCTTCGAACAATAAACTACTGTTTTCCTGAAATATGGCTAAGCCTTTTTTTTCTTCTTTTTTTAAATTTCTTATAAATTATTCAAAATTAACTAAGAAAAATCTACCTGCTTATGAATGCTGCATAAAAAGAACCTGCTTTTGATCTAATTCAATTGAATAGCTTAGCAAATATTCGAAATAATTTTATTTTAATTCAATTATATTATTTATACTCGCATTAATTTATTTTAATCTTTAATTTCCCGTCATCCTTTGAAATGTTTTCTCGCAGACTTTCCGAACGCTTTGTTTACACAATATACGTCGAAAATAATGCATTCTTTTGTGTCACTCTTTCTGTTTACATTGCTCAGAGTTTCAATTTATTTAAACGAATTAAAATTTTTGATTTATTTTTTGATTTGATAATTTAAATAATTTAATGACACCTTTATATTTTTTATTTGTATACTGATTTATAACTATTTAGATCATTTTACGACTGTAGAATAATTATTATTTGACTTACGTGAAAATTTCAATTTACTGCAAGTTAATTTAAACTTTTTAATGTATCTTTTTATTTCTAAATTTTAATGGTTTACTCACTTTGCAACTTACTAATTTACAGATCTTTTAGGCTGGTTGATGAATTGATTGATTGATTGACTAATATAAATATTAATTAATACATATTTCATCATACATTTTATAGTAATTGATTGAAACTGATTGATTTCTTAGCGTATATTTTTCCACCGGAAAAAACACCTTTAAAGTATTTTAAAATACAATTTTCATCTTTTCCGGAAAAATTTTAGAAATCAATGCACACGAAATAAATTCTTGAACGTACTTCAAACTTTTATTCTCATTTATGATTCTTTTCAACTGCAATTATCAGTATTTCTTTTGTTTAATATTTTTTGAAAAAAGCATTTTTTACTACAGATTAAATTACAAATTTAAAAAGATGTTTATTAAAAAAAATATAATTTATATCATAATTTATATAATGAAATATTTTCTGAAAAATCACTTCTCATAGATAATTATTAATAAAGCTGCCGCCAAATTGTTTACAAAATATAACGTGTATTTATTAAAAATTGTTAAGATCTCTCATTTTTTGAGAATTCTTTTTTTAAAATTTTAATAATAAATAGTTTCGACAGTTATATTAGAGCACAAGAGTTAAAAACGAAGTTGATTGTTGAAAAGTTGATAGTTTAAAATTATTTAAAAAAATACTTTTTATTTATGTAAAAGAAATTTTTTTTTTAAAGATATGAGAAAAGATATAATCTCTCCATCAGCTCACACGATTATATCAGCAAAAAGGAGTGCTTTCTAATATTGTATCAATATAGCCAAAGCAAAATATATCAATACAATTGTGTGAGGAGTACTCAATATATATTTTATAAAATTTACAACAAGGAAAATAGAACACATTAAATAAAAATATCACGTGAGAACAGAAAATAAAATGTACNTATATATATATATATACATATATATATATATATATATGATATGATATGATATGATATGATATGATGTGATAATTCTTAATATTAATTAAAAAATAGAAAATAATTTCTTGTATTCTTAAATAAAAATTTAACTAATTAAGGGGAAATAGATTCTGGAACACTCCTTTTAACTTTGTCTTAAAATTTATTATTAATAACAAAATTGGTTTATTTATATTTTAATATTAAATGAGACTACTTTCGATGCAAACAGAATTTTATGTAATGTGGTAGAATTCTAAAAATTTAAACTCTAATTTTAACATGTTTTTTACAGAGTATATGAATACAAGATTTATTTTCACTTTAACATACTTTACTTTAAAATTCTAAATTATATAGAATTACTTAAATTAAATGGTGACAACATGCAAAAAGGTTTATCTTCAGATTCTATAGATAAATTATGAACGACGTGTGATAAAATTGAAATAGATAAACGTGTGGAGAACATTAAATCATATACTAAACATCATAAAATTGCAATAAATCTCCTTTTATGTTCTAAAAATTCAATCATATACTAAATGTGATAAATTTAATTTTCTTTAGATTCTAAAAATTTAGATCATTTATATTTTTAAAAGCTAGCTACTTTTAATTTGTAAGAAAATGTAATTATTTACCTACTATCATATTCTAAATCATATCATATCATCATCCAATGATATACTACATGTGATAAAACTACGAAACATTTACCTTCAAATTATAAAATTTAAATCATTTATATTTTTGTAAAATGAAAAAAAATTGAACATTAAAACAAAAATTTTTTTCTAACTATTTGTTAAAAAATATGATTATTTAATACTACGTGTAACTGTTACGAATTAATTTAAAATCAACCAGAAAAATGTGCTATCAGCAAAAACATTCTTAATTAAAAGCTTTTGGAATATTTAATCCTGACAAAATTAATAAAATAAGAATAAGAACTTTTTGTGTCGAATCTAATTAAGTAAAAAACATAGATTGTAAATGAAAAATAAATCTTACTGTTTCCGAAGATTTTATCCATATAGTTTGTTTTTAAATAACCGATAATCGGATGACCGATTGTATAAATCAAAAGAAATCTTAATGCAATGAAACTTGTTTTATATTACTTCAGGGCGGATAGTTTTCCGGTTGCAGTTAATTAAGGAGGAGAAATTTTGTCACGCAACAAAAATATTTCTTTATTGTTTCAATAAAAGAAAAACGTTTAGGATTATTAGTCGTTTGCAAACAGATCTAGTTTCGGAGAATAAATCAGGCTACATAAATAATTATTCTTTGTTAAGAATCTTTTATAATTCTAATTTTTAAATGAAGATGTAAAATATCATGCCAATTACTTTGTTTCGTTCATTAAATTAATTAATTTCTTGGTAAGAGTAAAACAACATGAACTATCATATTTGTTCTTAAGCTTTTTTAACTCGTTTCTTTTGAAGAAGAAAATATGAAAACGATAACAATAAACTAGTGTTGAATGAAAGATTTCAATTTAAAATCGTTTGATTTAAAGCTACATATGGAAGGAAAAAAAAAAACAATTAATTTAATTTTAGGAGACTTCTGCTATAAAAATAATTATGCAAATCGGAAACAATTAACGTCTATTAATTGAATCAGAATTCAGTTATAATTTTTAATACTCAAAATATATGCAATAAAGTTCTTAACATATTAATTTATCATTGCTTGTTTTATTAATCGTACAATCAATTTTATGTTCATTTACATTTTATGCAAGAAGTGTTTAAAATAATTTCTCTTGTAAATTTAATCTGAATAATCTAATAAGTAGAATACATTTTTAAAAGATTTAAAAAATTTTATTAAAATTTTTATTTTTTTTAAATAAGATATTTTAATTAATACAGTAATTTCAACCTTTTTATGTATATTACTGAATATCTAGTAACTCAATTTTGTTTCAATTTTCTTCGGTTGTGTTTTGTGTTAACTCTTTTCATTAAATTTTTTTAAAAATAATATTCCAAATTCCTTAATTTCTGCTAATTCATTGCTAATTGCTTAAAATGCTTAAAAAAAATTTTAATAAAATTTATATAAGTGACTTTATTAAACTGCCGTTTCCTCAAATATANATATATATATATCTGTTTTATTAATGTTACTTGTTCTAAATCATTGGATAATGTCCGCTATCTTTTAATTTTAAAACGTTTTACATTTTATTCAGTAATCTGCTACAACTTTTTGGTTGAAAAATAGGAAACTTGCTATTTAATTAAGTCATTGTGCTATATTATGGAACACCTAATTTCTAACTTTACTTTGTAGAACTACAAGCTTGCTTAATTTACTACAGCTGCGCTTTAAACTGCATCGAAATCAATGCACAGATTTTTTAAAATTTTTATTTATAATTCTGCATCAATTTATTTTCTTTGAATTTTTTAAAGTTACTGAAGTTAATAACCAGCGATGCAGAAACATAAAAATTTTGATTTTTTAGTAAAACTCTTTGCCAAAAAGATTATCAATCCAAGAGACTAGAAAAATTTAAAACTGTCATTTCAAAGTACTCCAAAAATATCAAATCCTAGCTCCAAATTTCTTCCAAACACATAAAATTTGCTTTTCTAAACTGTTTCAAAAATTGATTTGGTTCAAAGTACCAAACATCTAATCACATCGCTGATAAGCTCCTCTACTTTTTCCTACTCTGAATGAAAAATCACATTAACCCTTTAACTTACATGAGTGAACTGCTACAATAATGAGTCAACTGCTCATTATTCAAGAACATTAAATTAGACAGATTTAATCTAACAATTAAAAACAAAAAATCGATACACACTGCTTCAGTTCTTAAATGCCTAATAAAGTGTAAAACAAGCCCCCAATGTTATACAAAAATGAATAAAAATGTATCAAACATTTTTTTCTCTAAAAAACAGAGAAAAAAAAATTAATTACAAACGCCACATGTCCTCTTTATATATATTATTGCCCTTTTCCACAGCGCGTTGTCCGTATCACTCAACAATAATTGGGTGTGAAATTAGTCGAATTTGCATTAACGCCAAAATCATTACAGTTATTAAGCTTAATTAAGGAAATAGGAGTCATTTAGTGTCGTCTCAAAATGTCTTTCCTGCGCTTGATTAAGGCGCACATAACGAATTAATTTGCGGAGTTTTTAACTATAAGAGTGGCAACAGTGGATTAATGCGTAATGAAAACCATTGGACTGAGAATTCCAACTTGAAAAGGGAAATCAGCAAAAGGACGAAGACACTTTTTTTCCTTTTCTCTCTTTTTCGGCTGACAACTACATTTTCCTTTTGTTAGTTTATATGGTGTAATTTGCACCATCTGTTTCGATTAAAAAAATAATGTTAGATATAATTATTTGGAATTATCAGAATGGTCGCTGTGGGATTGTGTATCATAAAACATGTAAATCTCCTCCGATAAACAAATTGTTACTGTTTATTCAGTTGAATACTTTTCAAAAAGTTACTGAGAAAAAAAATTGTGATTCAAAAATAACAGATGTTTGAAATCATTTTACTAGAAAATTATTAAATCAAAGGCGATAAAATTAGGTTGCTTGGTAGCCAAACATATAAGACTCAGAAAAACGGTGTCAAAACTTTAAAATAAATGCAAACATTTTACAAAAAATATTAATTCTATGTAAATTAAAGTAACTTAGCGAGCACTTAAGCAATTTAAATATATACATAATATTGTCTTATGATATTTATTTTAAATAAATAAGTGGATAATAAATAATAAATGTATAGATGATAATTTTTTTTTTAAATAAATAGAAAATATTTTCTTTCTCCCTTTTTTTCGGTTGGCAATTACATTTTTCTTTTGTTAGTTTATATGGTGTAATTTGCACACACACACACAAAAAAAAAAAAAAAATGTTAGATATAATTATTTGGAATTATCAAAATAGTAGCTGTGGAATTGTGTTTCATAAAGTATGCAAGTCTCCACCAATAAACGAATTGTCACTGTTTATTCAAATATGAATATTTTTCAAAAGGTTACTAAGAAAAAAAAAATCATAATTTGAAAACATTTTATTCGAAAATTATTAATCCAAATGCGATAGAATTAGGTTGCTTGGTAGCCAAATATATAAGACTCTAAAAAACAAGTGTTAAAACTATGAAATAAATTCAAACATTTTTTTAAAGAACATTAATTCCACGCAAATTTTAATTACTTAACGAGTAACTATACAAATTAAATCTATACATATTTAACTTAAATTATTAAGTGTTTTTTTTTTTTTTTTTTTTTTTTTTTTTTTTTTTTTTTAACGGATGTTTGAAATTGCTGATAATATTTTCAAATTTTCAAATGTTCCGTAAGTTGTTTTTTTGTGATTGAAATAAAATTAAAAGCTTACTTAAAAAAAAAAGGACTACACTGAATTACTTACCTAAAATTTATATTTAAGTACATGTTTTATTGTTTTCAGTTTATCTAAAAATATTTAAACAAAAATCTCCAGTATTTTCAATTCAGCTTAATACTTTTTAGACTAATTATAACCAGCACTCAGTTATTACTCAAGCTGTGAGCCCACTTAAAACGGTATAAAATGAATCAAGCTCATAAGGCAATGGATTACATATTTTCTAATCAGCCTCAAGGTAAATGGGTTCATTGTAGTAGGCCAAAATATAGCACGCTGATTAGAAAATACTACCCTATATATTTTGCAATTAGCCTAGCGCATTACGGCTGCTGTTCGCTAAGGACCGGATGTTCCAATTAGTCTATGACGTGTATTATCATTTATCATGAGTTGGGCATAGGCGTGTATTAGATATATGTAAGTATAAAAGAGCTGTGGGTCTTTTGGGATACAGCTTTCGCCTCCCAATAAGGTTCACCCAGGTCCAATCCCAGCAGTGGTTGCTTGATAAGAATTCGGCTCCCGGCTTGCACCGATCACAGTTTTGACGCAAAATATCATCAGTAGTAGACAAATCATGGGTTAGAATCCCCCTGAAGTCGGGCTAACCGTTGAAGCTTTTCGTGGTTTTCCTTTCCATGTAATGCAAATGGGAATTTGCTCTATCAAAAAGCTTTCCGAGAAGGCTAGTTTGCCGTAATGCTAGATCATGAAATTCTCTTGTCTTCTGAGTTGGGTTCAAAATTACAAGGCTACGGAGATGAACGTTGATAGTCGTAAACTCAAAATTGGGTCGGTTGTTAAACGCAGGTTATAAAATAAATAAATAATTAAGAAAATAAATAAATAAATAATTAAGAAAATAAATAAACAAAAAAATATATATGTATATATATGCATAAAACTTTTCTGCGGCTATAAACTATAAAAACACTAAATTTTTTTTTTTGATCAGAAAAAATTGCATTGCACAGCAATTTTGACCTCAAACAATTAAGCAACGACTAATAATTTAAAACAGCCAATAACGAAGTAATATTTAAAATAAATAGATAATTCCTAAGCCATCAGCTAATTAATGCTGATAAGTATGTGTTTCATTACAAAGTAATTTTGAAAGTAATTCACACACGTTTAGAATGCTTAATCAATCATCATTTAAAGTGGCTTAAATTTCGTTACTAAACACTACGTCAATCACGATGATGTCGTTTCTTCATTTTCCTTTACCTACCTGTTATTCGGGCTTTTTCTCGACCTATTTAATTAGCAATCACACCTGTTCTTACTTTATTGAAAACGAAGGGGGCGTAGCTCAGATGGTAGAGCGCTCGCTTAGCATGCGAGAGGTACCGGGATCGATACCCGGCGCCTCCAATTTTTTAAAAATCTCTCATATCTTTAAAGCTGGTCCTAAATAATTCAAATTATTGGTTCCAAACCTTTTTTCGATTCATCGCCTACTTTGAAAGTTAAATAATCCTCTTAAAAAAGGAAGAAAAAAAAATATAAATAATTTACTAAATAAACAAATATAAATAATTTAGCAAGTATAATTAATAAAACTTTATACCGTTTTATCCTATCTCTTTTTATTTCTTAAGGTAATATGCTAAGAATTTTTTAAACTTATTTTCTTAGATTCTTTATGAGTGTATCATTTATGTGTGTTACATATCTATTAAATACTAATGTTATTTATTTTATCTTTTAAGTGAGATTTAATTTATTAAAAAAAAATCATAATTATTATATATTAAAAACCTACTCTTGATTTCTCTAACTTTTTTAAGATTATCAATTATAAAAGTTCTTGCTGTCATTTATTAGCTATCCAAAACAAATACACTACAACCTTATCAAACTTGTCTCCTTCATAAATAAAGTTTTTTTGTCTTCGCATAAAAACCGAAACTAATGATTAGTATATCAAAAACTGATCGAGAGGACCCCTCCTTTTTTTTTTTACTTCATTCTATTGTTACTTAAACACGTGTCAAAAAAAAGTGAAGTTCTTGAAATGACTTTTGACTTGATGCTTGTTTTTGTGCTGTCAGAAAATATGCTAATAACAAAAATTAAGTTGTACTAATTTTTATAAGTTTTTTTACTGTATTATCTCAACTTCCTGTCACTCAAGTGTAAAGTCGGGCTACTGAAGTAGTCTTTATAGAAAGAGAAAGAGATAGCGGATATTGATAGGAAAGATAAATAGCATTATATAACTTTTCTTTGTATAAGACGTGAAATGTCTTTTTCGAAATCACTTAAAGAAAATAGCAAAATAGTTGCATTTTATAAATATTTGCCAACATTTATATTACAAATCTGAATTTCTATTTGTTCTCTATTATCCGTAACCGCTTTCTGATAGTTATTTCTGAAGTCTAATCGATAATTTCGATTATAACATGTTTTTATACTTATTATTTGACAGTTATATGTAATTATTTTTTGTTAATTAATATTTATTTTAATTTCATATCAGTCAATTTGCTTAATGTGAAAGTTAGAAAGTCGTCTTTTTATAAAATAAAATTTAAAAAAAAATTTTGATATTAACATAAATGATATTTATATTTAAGCTGGTTTGTTTTGTTAAATCTAAAATTTCGTTATCAAAAAACTCTACAAATATTTTGTATGCATATTATACAAATTTGAATTTCAAATTTACATAAAATAAAGTAGTTTGTCTATGTTATTCGCGAAAGCTTTCTCCTAGTTTTTGATGCTTGTTTATCAATCATCGCAAATATTATACATTTTATTATCGATTATTTTAAAATTATATTTAATTTTATTAATTTTATTAAATTAATTTTTAATTTTATTAAATTATATTAATTCTATTTATTATTTTTTTATTCATTTCTGTCAGAAATTTAGTTTTTTGTATTTAATAATTTTATTATAATTAACTTTAATGTTATTAATTTTTATTACGTTATTTTATATGTTTTATTATGCATTCATAGTTTATTGTTGTAAAATGGTAAAAAGTACTGTCACCGTGAGTGCCGACACGTTTAACGTGAAATTCATTTTTGCCGTGAATTATTACAGAACAAAAAATACCGTAAATTTTACAGTAATATCTACTGTAAAAATCACTGAATCACTGTAATTAAATAAATATTACTGCAATAACTACGATGTAAAATTTTATGGATTTTACGTGGAATTTTTTCCAGGACAGAAGCTTTTGAAGCATGCGGATTAGCTTTTAAAGATTTTTTATTCAATTTACGTAGTTTTTATAATAGCATGTAGATAAGGTTATATGTATTTAAAGATCATATAGGGGGAAAAAATGGTTGCTATTGCTGCCTTGGAGTAAACTACGCCCCTTTAAGTTTTAATTCATTTACTTATAAAATAATAAATATTTTTAACATTCACGATTTCTTGGTACAATGGTAAGCTATCCGTATTCTATCTGAGAGATTGGGAATTCCAACCCCATTTTAGACATTTGATTTATATATCTGGATTTTTGATCTAAAAGAGATTGAAAACTATTTAGAATGTTTTGTTCAATATATAAATTATAATTTTTTAATTTAAATTTATTTCTTTACAAAATGTTAACTTTACATTATAACATGAAAAATTATGATTTAATGAATTATGAATGATTATGAAAAATTATGATTAATATTTGTAAAAATTAATTTTTTACAGATGGTTAAATTGGGTGAATTCTTATTTTTGAAAATATTTGGAAAATACTCTTGACTATAAAAAGTAAATAGAATTTAAATAATCTTAATAAATACATTAATCATTTTTACAGATTTCCTCAATATATTTCTATGAAAATACTGTTCAGTCACAAAATTAGATATACAATATTTTTAAAGGAAAAAAATCATCGTTTTTTGTTCCAAAACCTGCAATAACAAAAAAATGAATAAGAAAATAAGCAAAATTTCTATGAACACGAAACGAGAACTTAACTATTTTCCGCCATGAAAACTGAAATTAATCATAAATAACTAAATTTAATTAAAATAATGATACTGAACAACTAAAAACAATTACTTAATTTCATATACCTGCATGAGAATTTTTTTATTTATTTAAGTATTTATATGTTCGCATATTCAGTAAAGTTTGAAAACGCCTAGAGTTGGTCTTAAGATAACATGACTCAATTATTATCATTTATATATTTTAAACAATCATTTTGCTGAGAATTTATTTCAATTTCATATGTTAGATTGTGCGTATTATTTAATTTTTAAGAAATCAAATGTTATCAGGCAATATTTTTAACAATCAAATATTAAAGAGACATATTTCTTTATTTTAAATTTAAAAGAAATAAGAAAATAATTTTTGCATAACTGAGCAATCTTTACAATTTTAATTACTAATTCCTAACTAAAGCAAAAAAAGAAAATTGTATTTGCTAATTTTTCTTTGTTTAAATGTAATGCACAAAACCTTAATTGCATAACAAATGTATCAACATAATAACAAATAGGTCAAAAAATCTTAATTAAAAGAAGGCTGCCATTTTTCTTATCTTTAAACGTATTACATTTTTAATAGAATAAGCATCCTTACATTTTTAATCGCGAAAGAATAATTAAACAAAAAAATAGTTCAGAAAAGGGTATGATAGAGTTAAAAGAGTATTTAAACAAATTATCAAAATATAATCAGCTTAAATAATTTATAAATTAGCATTTATTTTGTTATAGGACTGTCGTAATTATAAAAATGCTTATGTATTACGTAAGCGAGTACATCTAGTTTTTCCAACGTAAGCTCAAATTTTGTTGACAGAAACTACACTCATTAACCAATTTGTTTTAATTTTCTCTTTAATTATCATTATCTAATCATTTTTTTTAAAGTATTATAATTCATTTTAAATACTTTTGGTAGTCTTAAGAAATTTGAAATATGTACTACGATAGTATAAAATAAGATTGTGACTATTTAAATTAATTTCAGCTTTCCACCCCGTTTTAGATTTGTATTCGAAATATTTTTACTATGCAGATTGTCTGTTAGTAAAACGAAAAAGAAATTTCTTAACTCTAAATATTTTTTTTATTGTGCACTATGTTTTTAAACAACTTATTTACATTAATGAAAATGGCATTTTAAATAAACTGAATGGATATTTGAAACAAGTAACCGCTTCTTCGCTACGCCTGATAGAGTGACGAGGGCTCTGTTCAATTTAGGCGATTTTTTTTTGCGTAAATTAATTCTAAAATTTAAGACACGGATTTCTCTACTGTGCTTAACGCAGTCTAGCCGCGTTTGGCACTATGCCAACCAAACGTCAGTGCTAATGAATATCGGATGTTCACGCTATAATCAGGTGTTGTTTCAATGCTTAAATATTCAAAACATCTGTCATTTTATAGTTGAATAATAAAGAAAATTAAAATAAATGTATTTTTTTCGCCTAATTTTTGTTCGGTTCTTACAGCCATGGATAATCAATGTCCGGATAATCAAGATAAAACCATATCCTCTTCTCTTCAACTCGTCAAACACTTTCTTTTATCTCAATACAAAAACCTTATCCGGTATGGAAATATAATTAATTTTTTCTACCTAGATTAATTGTGGAGATAAAAAATAACTAGTTTTTTTTTTATTATTCCCTTTACCTGAAGTAAAGATATAAGGTGCTCGTCGTTCCACGCCAGAGAATTGTTTTCGTTTGATCTGTCTTGACCTTACAGGTTTTTATTTTCCTTTTTTTTTTCTCTTCTAAGAAAGTCAGAAGAGAAAAAAGATATTCTTTGTCAAGCCACTGAATGGGTCGCTATTCAGTGTGCCTGGCGATCATTTGTCAAGGCACCTGGGCGTGTTTTAAGCTGTTAAAAGGAAAAGTAGGCACAGCTGAACTCACCTCATGGCAGTTCAAAATAACCCTTGACCAATGGTCAGTTTCCTGAAGACCTCATATTTGGCATAAATCATATTTTTGACGGCCAACCCTTTCCCATAATTTAACTCTCGCAGCCAATTCTGGTTCACCTGGAGGTTAATATTTGTAGATAATATTAAAAGTTATCCGAATATGTGATTTGACTCCTATATTTATTTCTCATATTTTACTATTTTATCTACAATTTGTATTCTACTATTATATCTACAATTTGTATTCTACTATTATATTCTTCTCTCATATTCTACTATTTTATATTCAGCACATTAATTTATTTTATTTATTTTATTGGAAAAATGATAAAGGAAATAAAAAAATATTTAAATGATAAAAGAAATATTTTTAAATGCTGAAAGAAATATTTAAATGATAAAAGAAATATTTTTAAATGCTAAAAGAAATATTTAAATGATAAAAGAAATATTTGAATGTTAAAAGAAATATTTAAATGATAAAAGAAATATTTAAATGATAAAAAAAAATATTTTAAGATATCGAAATTTGAGATTTGACGCTAACCAGAAGCCACACTACTTTTATGTATTTAATACTTTAATTATAAAGTTTGCTTTTTTCAAAATCTTTGTGAAAGAGATATAACAGATATTAAAAGTAATCGGAATCTCCGATTTTGAAACTAAATAAGTGCGATTCTATTATTTGGTGTATAATATTTTAAAACCAAATTTTGAAAGAAATATTTTAATGATGAAAGAAATATTTAAAAAATATCGGAATTTGACATTTAACGCTGACCAGAAGCCACACTACTGTTTTATATTTAATGCTTTAATTATGAAGTTTACTTAATTTCAAATCTTTGTAAAAAAGGTATAACAGATATTAAAAGTAATCGGAATCTCCGATTTTGAGACTGAACAGGTGCGATTCTATTATTTGGTGTTTAATATTTCAAATTACAAATTTTTTGTAACTTGTTAAAAGTAATGTTACAAAAGCATCAATAGGTACCAGACTCTAAAATTTGAAGCTGAACAACTGTCACGCTGTTATTTTATATTTAATACTTTTAATTCAATTTGTTTTCTTCTAAACTTTAGTAAGAGACACAAGGTTATTATACTCAAATTTTGTTTATAAAATACCTTTAAACAGTTTTTTTTTAATAATATACTGTCATTTTAGGGTGATGTTTTTTCATAAGTTTAACGTTATTATTTAAAAAAATTAGATTCCATAATCATTAAATTGCATCTTGTTTCGAATTCCTGTATGAGATATCGTTGATAAATGACATGCTATTTTCAATTTAATTATTAGAAAAATCTTTCAATTATATGCTATTTGTTTTTTTTAATCAAATGGTAATTGATTTGTATGAGGTGTTAATAATTGAAGTGTATGCAATTTTTTATTATCAAAAGTGCAATGCATGTACTTTTTTAAAATTATTAATACGGAATTAAATTTGGTTAAGTTGTTTGTGAACTTTTGAGTAGATATAACAGTCTCACATAAATGTCACCTTATACGGAGAAGAAAATTCTGATAAAATTTGCCCAATGCAATGGCAATAGTAATGGCATTTCTTGCATTATAATAATAATAATAATAATTCTGGTAATAAGACCAAAAAGTACGGTATTTAAGTCATTCATTTGGTCATATTTCTGTTCGTATAGTAACGGATTACCGGAAATTCTGGTTGCTCATATTACTATACATTTAAAAAATATATAAAATTGAAAAGTAAATTTAACCAGAAAAAATAGTTTTTATGCCTTGTTTTATAGAATCATGGAAAAATTAATAAATTTTACTACGTTTGCAACCAAACAGCATAGTAAGAAAACCATATTTTATTATTTTACTAAAAGTCATTGCTAACGCAATTCGATAAAAATTTCCAATGCTCCAATAGAGCTAAAAACGTGGTAAATTTAACTATATTCTAGCAGTTTTGCCTATATTTTCCCCCCATTAATTTCACAATTTTAATTAAATNATTTTATTATTTTACTAAAAGTCATTGCTAGCGCAATTCGATAAAAATTTCCAATGCTCCCATAGAGCTAAAAACGTGGTAAATTTAACTATATTCTAGCAGTTTTGCCTATATTTTTTTTCCATTAATTTCACAATTTTATTTAAATTAAAAAGTGTTCGAATTGCACATGCGCGTACAACATGAGTTTTACCAAAATTATTTAATATTATTATTTTTTTGCAAAAATTATTCACATATTGTTTTTTTGATGTGCATGAGTGCTTACTACATTTAAACATCGTTATAAAAGTTCTCTATGTTCTAAATGAATTGTTTAATCCATAAATATTTAAATTGCAGCACTAAACACATTTTTATAGCAAAAGGATTTATAGAAAAACGAAAGACAGCTTTATATTATTAATACACTAATAAATATTCGAACTCATAGAAAATGTATTTCTTTAAAATGTCATGTATAAAATATTGACTAAACAATTATGGACATTGTACTTTTTTCTTTTACAAAAACACTTGCGTCAATGTAAGGTCAATGAAAAATAAACATTATTTAGAGATACCAAAATTATCATGCGTTAAAATTTTATTTAGATTTATTTATTATGATTCGTTATATTTTCATTTTTACGTATACATTTTATAAAATTTTTCTCAGTGACAAAAAGTCCTTTTGGTACACTTAAGGTTATAGTAATATTTTTGTATAATAACTCTTTAGCGACGCAAAAAGTTTATGTATCAATATTATTTTCATAGGTTTTGATTGCTCAATGGAAATGTCGTCATACAGGTTTTAAAACTATTTACGATAAATTTTTCTGAAACTTACATCAATGTATGATAGCAAAGAAACATATAGTAAATGTACATAAAATAAACATATTGTAAATATACGTAAAATAAACATATAGTATTACAAAAAATGTTTCCTTTTAGCTCGAAAATGTTACTATAAGCAATCTATCAGATATATATATAATTTTAAGAACTTTCTATGTAAGTTATAGAAAAATAAACATTAAATATTTATACGAAAATTAAGATGCGTTTTTTTTTATCTTCGAAAGTGTTACTATAAATAATCTATGAGATATTAAGTCATTTTACGTTACTGGAAAATAAACATTACAGACCAAAACAAAAATTAGAATATCTCTTTTTTTCTTTCCCCTCAACAATGTTACTATAAGAAATCTATGAAATATTTTTTAAGTCATTTTATATTAATGGAAAATAAACGTTATAGAACAAAACAAAATTGAGATACTTTTTTTTCTTTTCTCTCATCAATGTTACTATAAATAACCTATGAAAAATTTTTTAACTCTTAAATCAATGTACGTTATTGTTAAATAAACATTATATAGTAATACGAATAGTTTTTTTTCAAATGAAGCACTTTCTAAACTTAAATAATTCCAAACTCAATAAAACTAAAGTCATCGAAAAATAAACATTAAATAACGATATGTCTTTTATTCCTAACCATTTCTCTCCCCCCCCCCTTTTTTTTTTTACCTCTTTTTCTTTTCAAAGAGGCAACACGGAGTGGCAGCGGAAAAAAAATATGTGACGCTCCTTATTTTTTTTACTCCCTCTTTCTCTCTTTTATTTCGTTTCAAAACTCTAAAAAGCTTTTCTGAGGTGGTCAGTTCTTGTGGACGAAGGAAAAGTTCAAAGGTCAAACCTACTTTCTTTCTATTTACTTCATATACGATTTCTAATTCATTTTTTTATTTTAACATTTTTTTTCCATCTAAGTAAAATGATGAAATCAAAAAAGATCCAACTTAATTTTAATTCGGATAAAATAATTTTTATATGACATTATCATTTAAGGGTGCAGTAGAATCTCGATTTTCCGTTTGCTGTTGGAAAAGAGGAAGCGGAAAATCAAAATCGTCGAGAAATCAGTACACCTTTTCAAACCGATTTTTTAATTGTATAAACATTGAACAGCGATTTAAATTATTTAAAATAACTAGCAATATAATAATGTCTAAAAAACACTTACTTGCTTCGTATTTTGGATCAAAAATAAAAATAATACAATATCACAAAAAATGTAAAAGTTTTTTTTTCTTTTTAAACAGAAAATTAATTTAATTGAATTGAATTCGTTCTTCAGTTGTTTTAAACTATACTAATAAATAATAAAATATTATTAGAGTATTATTGTTTAAAAAATATTTTACATAAGCATATTGGTAATCAGCTTGCTTATACTTCAATAAGGGAGAAGCCACAAAAAATTTCTCCAAATTATTTAGCTATATTTTAATAGCCTTTTATTAATAAAATGGAATACTTATAAATGTATATAAAATATCTTTTTCTAAATAGTTCTTTTTCTCTCTTTTTTTTTTCTTTTGATGCTCATCACACTATTGTATTGGCATATTTTTATTTGGTTGCATTGATACAAAATTAGAAAGCACTATTTTGCGGATATAATCGTGTGAGCTGACGACAAGATTACAACTTCTCGTTTTTTGTGTTCAGGCTTTTTTTTTTCCAGTGATTTTTTTATTTTAAAGCATTTTTTTCCACTTTTTCCTTTTGAATTTTTATTTTTGTATTTTTATCTTATAATATGGGTTCTACTTATTAGCAGCTCATGCGCAGCTAATAAAACTTAATAAATCTTAAATTCTTAATTTTTCTTTGAAAGTTTCAATATATATATATATATATTATTAAGTTAAAAAATTAGAAAATATGGAAAATAATAAAGATTAATGACAAGCGAAGAATAAAAATTATTAAAATGAAATTATTTTTTAAAAATATTTCGAAATTGTTTTATTTAGCTAAAAAAAAAGTAGGAAATCCGCAAAACAAAATAAAGAAAAGATATAACCTCTTCATCAGCTCACACGATTATATACTCAAAAAGAAGTGCTTTCTAATATTGTATTGATATAGCCAAATCAAAATATATCAATACAGTAGTGTGAGGAGCATTTAAAAGAATTGAAACGAAAATAGAACACATTAAGTAAAAAATATATACGAAATAAAACATATTAAGCAAAAATCATAATAAGCATAATAATAAATCTTATTAATTTTCTTAGCTTTTTTTCTTTTTCATTTTTGTCTTTATTGAACTATGTATATATATATATATATATCAAAATGCTTTTAAAATGCCATATAAACTTTATTAAGTTTTACAATTTTATCGAAAATAAATACCGTGATTTCTATAAAATTTTGCGATTATGCATCAGAATAGCTATCTTTTTTCAGGTCCACCTTTGCTTGATCACTTTTTTTTCCTTTCCTAAGAAACTCGAAGTGAGGGGCAAAAGCATTTAACCCTACAACTCTTCATAAATTTATGATAACTTATGAAAATTTGGTTTTAATTCAAAACTGTCATACAAATTACATTAAAACAGCTTTAAAAAAATAAATAATGTCAGATAAAAATTCAAAGATTCTATAATCTTGGAGAATCAAAAATAATTTATTAATTTATTTAAATTTCCTTTTTAAAGGAGATTTAAAAAAAAAAAAAAAAAAAAAAAAAAAAAAAAAAAAAAAAAAAAAAAAAAAAAAA
>NC_092209.1:85692649-85728084 GCF_043381705.1 Parasteatoda tepidariorum | reverse complement strand
ATATATATATATATATATATATATATATATATATATTGAGGAGGTTCAATCACCTATAAATGTTTTTCTTTATTTTTCTTTAGCTGTTGCCAGAAATGATCATGCTCTTAAAAGTTATTATAGAGAAAATAATTATTATTAAATAATTTATGTATTGCAAGAAAAATAAAATTGACTAGTATAGTATATATTTTCAAAACCCCTTCAGCAAAGAATGGAACAACCTTTTTTCCATTTCCTCTTTCTTTCTTATGCCTTATTCCATTTTTATTATTCCGTCAAACCACTCCTTTCTTAAAGTGTTTTTTNGAAAAATAAAATTGACTATTATAGTATATATTTTCCAAACCCCTTCAGCAAAGAATGGAACAACCTTTTTTCCATTTCCTCTTTCTTTCTTATGCCTTATTCCATTTTTATTATTCCGTCAAACCACTCCTTTCTTAAAGTGTTTTTTTCTCTCTTCTTTTTTTTCTTCTTTTTCTGATACCTTTATCCAAACCCCATGACTGCACTTTTTCCTATTCTATTTATCGCCAATATTGTTTGCTACCGTTTCCACAGGCCTTTTATATTCTGTGACAGGGCCATCTTTTCACCAATTCTTTCTTTCATTACTTTGCTATTCCAAAAGAAGTAAAATATTTAGGTCTTTTGATGGCGTATTTTAGGAACAACTTAGTGAACTGGAATCAAGCGAATAAAAAAAAAAATTTCGTACCATTTATGTCTTATTGGTATCTATATATATATATATGACGATACATTTATATGAATTGTGTCGAAAATATTTATATCTCCTTTTGTTGTTGTTAAATTCATATTTCGTTTTGTTTGCTTGTCTTATAAGTTTTGAAAATGCTGTAATGTTAAGCTTTTAAAAAGGAATTATTGAATTTTCTAAATAATTAAAAAAAAAGTTAATACAATTAAGAATAAGAGTTTTAATAAGCTTTTTAGAAATTTTAGAGTGTGTTAAACCATTGTATTGCTGCTACCTTAATTTAACGCAGCGTTGATTTAACCATATCATCCTACTTCTTAAACTTCATCCTATGATAATACGGTTCATCTCGAGGTTTTCTGATTAAGTTTATTGTTATTAGGATTGCAGCAAATTTCCACTGTATTGTTTCAAGGTACCAATATTACGTTTCAACTTAAAATCAAAAAAAAATTTTTTTTTTATGAGGGCCTTCTAAATATTATACTTAATGGTGAATAGATTCATGTTTTGCTTCTTTTTTTTTCTTTCTTTCTTTTTTTTACACTGGCGGAGATTGAGTATGAGAAATGCTTACGTGTTTACACGAGACATTGAATTTTCCTGATTATCAAATCAAAAAAAAGAAAATTAAACAAAAAAAAAATACACTATGAAAAAAATTTCAAACTTAGTATAAAAGTCAAATATAGGGAGAAAAAAAAATTCCAAAAAAATTATTTCAATGAGTTATAGAGGGCAAGAGGCAACAGAAAGAAAATGCAAAATATTTTTAAAGAGGGTTCAACCTAAAATTTTATGAAATAAATTAACACATAAATATGGTTGAATACAGTGTTACATTTTTTACTTGAATTTAATCCTAAGATTAGATTAGATTACAGTAAGAATCAAAATTAAAGTATAAAAATGGAGTCTTGGTACTTTCTTACGTAAGCATGCGAGGGTGCTTTGATTTGCTTACTTTTGCTGACAAAGGGGAGGAGTGTTCAAAATTGTCGAGAACATGTTTACGTAATATTTGATCACAATTTTTCAAAATTACTCAGACTGTTCTGGAGTTACATTTAGTAATTTAATTTGATTATTATTTTACTTAAAATATATTAATTATTGAATTTTTTAATAAATAATAGTGTGCAAAAATAGTTCGTTTTAGAAATGTCGAAATATTCCGTTCAGTTTATATTTAAAAACAATTATATTTTCCGCTTTATCTTTCATATTCCTTTATTGTTCTTCATTAAGAATGATTTTCTGTTCATTCTTTTATAGAAATTTTCCCACTTGAATTTCGAAATATGAACTCACTAATTTTTACTTCTAGACATCCTTCTTAAAATTTTTAAAAGTGCTTCTTAGTTGTAACAAATATTTTAAGTTATCAACTTAAGTTTTGACGGGGAAGACTAAAGCCATGTTGTATGTTTTTGATAGGCAATTTTGATGTATGTTCGAGCACATTTCATGGTTGTTTAATTCAGTCTAGTCTAGACAATAATTGTTTTTCTCGATGTGAGTAGAAATAAATGGGCTTTACGCCAAAATTCGAATAATGAAATGTTTTTCTAAGAAACCTTGGAATGTCATAATTTCTCTTCGTGTTCCTGTATATAGTTTGTCAAGTCGCATGACTTACATGATTTATAAATAATCTCACGTAACCTTAAACATATTAGACTGCCCTCCACATTTTACGGCTTGTTCACTTAAAATATATGTATTTATACATTGGTAGCCTAAAAAGGTTTTTAAAAATGACAAAAAAAAGTCTCTATAAACCATCAAAACTAATCATAAACGAACAAAATCATCTTTTATGTTCAAAAGTATGTTTTCGGTTTTTTTTTTTTTCAATTTTTTATTTTATTGCTTTTTAACGAAAACATTAAATATAAAATTACGTTGATTGAAATATATATAGAAATTTTTTTTATTTATATGAAGATATTATATGTGGATATTTATTTGATGTATATAATGTTAATTAATATATTTTATATTTATTTAAAAAAAACATAAACAATTACTTTCAGTTATGAATGTACTTAGAAATAAAGTATTAAATTAAATAAATGTGCAATTTATGAATAAAATAAAATGTAAATAAATACATGATAGAGACCAAAATGAATTTGTTAGCTTTTACTTAAAATCTTCAAGATGGCAGATTGTCTGAAAGCAAATTTTTATGTTTTGAAAAATTCTGTTCTACACCTATAGATACTTGCCATCGAAGGATATTTAACCTGAAGAACTTTAATACAAAATTTACTCTAATTTATAAAGAAAAAAATTGACAGACATAAAAAATGTTCTTAAAAGAAAAAATCTTAAAAATTCATTAAAAAAATGCTTTAAAAAGGAAGATTAAAAAAATAACCAATAAAATAAATATTTCACATGAGTATAAATATTCTTTTTCATGCAATATTAACACTGTTTTAATGCATAACCCTTAATATTGCAAGGCACCAATACATAATTATTTCTTCTTCTTTTTTTCTGTCACAGATAAAGATTTAAAATATTTTATATTTATGTAATTTTTAATTCCAAAACTTTTTTTTAAAAAAAAGTCACTAATTTTTATTGTCCGAATATAGGTGTTACATAATATTAGATGTTTAGTATATAAACATCTAAAAAGAGAAAAACAAATTAAATACGTAACTTTACCATTGAATACATAATTTTTAATTTTTTTTCCTAATGATTTTTTTTCGATTTTTTTTAAAATTTTCTGAAAATTTCTTAAAAACTAAATGTATCTGCAAATCTTTTTATTAATGCTGAGATAATTTACAATCGAGAAATGAAGGGAAGTTTTTTTTTTCTGTCTAATTATATTTTATTCCAAATATATTTCAAATTTCGCTAACCCTAATAATCCTTTGCTTCTTTTGTTAAAAGATTTTATTTAGAGTGAAAAAAAAATTCTATACAGACTTATCGCATTTAACTTTTTTGATTCGCAAATATTTTTTGATTTTTACTAACCCTAGCAAATCGTTTGCATCTTTCTTCTTTTTCCTTTTTTAAAGTATTTTAAGTTCCAGTTTTTTTAAGTGTCGAGTTTCTTTTCCGATGTCCTCTGATTATCTTTTAAAAATAAATACACCTGGAATTTTTTTTTTTTAAATGTAAAGAGAATTCATGTTTGAGGAATGAAGAAGAAGAAAGAAAATTTCCAGGCGAATCATATTTAATTTCAAATATTCTTCAAATTTCACTAACCCTAATAATCGTTTGCTTCGTTCTTCTTCTAAAATATTCTAAATTTTAGTTTTTATAAGCATCAAGACCTTCCTTCCTGAAGATCATTTAAAATTCCAGGATGGATTTACCCTCTTGACGTATCGACAGTAGAAAGTTAAAATATTTCCGCCATTCGAACAAAATGAAAGTGCTTGCTTCATTAGTGGCTTTAATTAGTAATCTCTAGAGTAAATCGTGAAACGAGGAAAAGAAGAAAGGAATATCCAAAAAAGAAGAAAGAAAGAAAGAAGAATTCCTTCATAATTAGGCAACAAAGAAAATTTCCATTCTCCTCTTGCAGGATATACTGGGGTTCTTTCAAATTAATTACCCTCAAAATGTTTATCCGAACAGAACGAAAAGTTTCCTTTTCTCGCTGCCTGTGAACTAAAATTAAATCAATACAACCACCCCTTAGAGAAAGAAAATCAAAAATAGTCAGTTTCAACTAATTGTTAAGCCCCTGCCGAACTAGCAACAAAAGCGCAGTTCTGCTTATATGCATTAAAACTAAACGAGCGCTCGCTCTTTCAAGAGCTTCCAGAAAAACAAAAAACACGTGCTTTTTCCCGTTTCTTCTCTCCCAAGTAACCCTTTCGTTCCGTATTCTGGCGACAGGAGAAGTCGACGATAACAGCTCCGTTCTGGAGCAACCCCCCCCCTCCCCCAGTAATGTTGTAGAGGCTGAATTCGCCTTTGGCTTTTTCTTTAAGAAAACGCCTGCCGCGCTCTTAGCTTCATCGATCTACTTTGGGAAAGATAGGGGTAAAATGGTAAAATGCGGATCGCGTGGGGGTAATGGGGGTATACGGAAAAGAGAAATAATGCTTTTGGAGAGATTTGTCTTCCTTCACATATTTCCTTTTGCAAATATATATGAAAAGGGGGGGTTGAGAGATTCCCCCCCCACTCCGCTAACTTTCTGCGGTCGATTCTGGAAAGCAAATAAGACGGAAAAGGCGAAATCACATCGACCCAATCGTTTTTTAAACGACTATACATTTTGGGAAAAGGAAAATATGTATGAGACGAAAAGAATAAAACGAAAGAAGAAGTTTTTACTTTCTATCTATTCCGATAATGCCGAATGGAAGGCAGCAGACACATACCATGCCATTGATTTTCGCGTTTTTGAAGTTACAACTTAAAATTATCTTAATTTTCTCTTCCTGGCCATTTTTATTTCCACAGGAAATTGATAAAAGACTTTGAATAGACAAAAGCCGATCAGATCCGTAAGAGGAATAGATTCCTTTTAAAGAATTTTTTTAATTTTTATCTTATTTGAATTGTAAAAGGTTTATCATTATGCGGTACTTTGCTTTGTTTTATTGAATTTAAATCTGATTTCTAAAGATTTGTGAGAATGTTTGTTGAAAAGATTTTCGTGATTTTTAAAGCTATCGTTTACGGTAGTTTGTTACGTTTTAAATAAATAATTTTGAAAATTAATTTTAAAAATAATTTTTGTAAAATGAGATTTAAAAAAAATTCAGAAATTATTGTATAGGATTGTGTAAATTTTTTTTTTCAATTAGGTTACCAGGTTGTATTTTTTATTAACTTGGAGCTAACTATGAAACGAAACACACTGCGAAAAAAAAATATGGTCAAAATTACCAGAGGATGGTAAAATTTACCTTGTTTCTGGTTTAATGGAAACACCAAAAAGCTCGGTAATTTTTACCGAAGTGTTTTGATAATGACTTTTTAAAAATTAATAATAAAATAATTTCTCATGAAAAGTGTTAAAATCTGCTAAATGTGGTAAAGTTTAGTAATTTTATCAAGTTAACTTTAAAGTACGATAGAAAAACCATTTTTTCGATTAAATTTGCTTTTCAGTTTCGTATTTTTACTAAATGTGTGGTAATAAGAGCTAGAAGAATTAGAATTTCTGAACCAGACTGAAACAAATAAATAAATAAAAAAGGGAGAAGAAAATTAATTTTGGCCAGTTCCAATAACGATTATCTCAATTTGATTGATTACGACTATATATTATAATTTAANAAGATTGAGCTTTATATATATATATATATATTTTTTTTTTTTGAAAATGGGATACACAGTTTTTTAATAATTATATAGGATTCTTGGATTTCTGATAACATGGTTGAATTGCTAACCTTTTTAATCCAATCACCAAGTTTGTATTTTTTTATTTATTTTTTATTAAAATTGGGATAACCGTAGGCCTTTTCTCTTTTTTGTTCCTATATAACACACACATAGTATAGTGTTTAATTTTCTTGTTTGGGCTTAAAAATAATGAGTGAACAATTCGAATTTTAATTTGAAAATCGACGTTACACAGGCGATGGTGAATATATATGTATATATACACACATAATTTCACAATCAGGCATTGTTCATCAGTATCATGTGAAGGGAAAAAATGAAGCAAATAAATAATTGGAAATGAAATAAATGAATAAAAAAATTTATGAAAAAATAATTAAAATATATGCTACAGTAAAATAAAATAAATGATTAAAACAAATAAAATTCTAAAATAATTAAAATAAGTAAATAATATTCTTTCTTTATTTATAAATTTTTCCACTAAGCATTTTTTGTACTTAAAATGATGACGGTTGAGATTTTTCAAGGCAGATATTAAAATTTTCTTAAATAAAACGAAAAATAAATAATTTTTGAAAATTATTTAAATTTCCTTTGTTTATTTAGAAAACAATGCGTACATTTGTATATTTGTAATTTAAATGTAATGTTTTTATATTATTATAATCATTAATTTATTATTATATAAATATATATTTAAATTTTTTAACATTACTTTAAATATCTTCCCTATTATTAAAATGTTAGGCTTTTAGAAAAATTGAATAATTGCTTGTTAATGAAAAAAAAAAAATTCCTTCATAATACAAATTTATGCAAAATAAATTTGCAGAAAAATTACTTTAAAAAAAAGGTCACTAGATCACTATATTTACAAACTATTTTATATCCCCAAGATGCTTTTGTGTTCCAAATTGCCTTCCTGTTGAAAAGGAGAGAAAAATCTTATGCAAATTTCTAAAGAATTTAGGGAATGTGCGTGGCATTATCACTCTCTTTGTCTGTTGGGCAGTTCATCGTTTTAACAATGCTTCCTCATCGGAATGCATGGAATTTTTTCTGAATTTTATTTACCTTATATTTTTTAAGATAAAATTTATTATATAAAAACAAAAAGGTTTTGAATTAGCTCACATCATGCATAAGGTTTTGATAAAATGTAATAAAAAGCAATCAATTATCCTGTTATTCAACTAAGCAGCTTTGAATCGCATATTTTATTTAACAAAAGAGAGAATTATAATTTAATTTTGTTTTTTCTTTTTTCTTCCATTTTTTTTTATTTGGTTGTATAGTTCTATTTTCATAAATGAAAAAAAAAATAATTATGTATTTTTCTTCTGTAAAATTATAATGCATTTATTATAATGCAAAATTATAATGCATATATTAAAAAAAAATATTGTCATAATAAAATCAATAAGTCATTCTACTCCTTCTAATATCAGATGCACTTAAAATTTGGCGAATCTTTCCAGATTTTAAAATTAACTGTTAAAAATTATTTATATAATGTTCACCAGTAAAAATATTTGTAAGTGCTATATTATATAACATTAATCATTATAGTAATATAATATTATTATAGTAATACAATATTATTATAATAATATAATATTATTATAAAAATAATATAATAAATAATATAATGAAAAATGTGTATTTTTTCCTTGTGAAAATTATAACACTTAAAAAAAATAGTACGTCATAATTTCATTAATAAGTCACTTTATTCTTTTTAATATCAGCCTCGCTAAAATGCGGCAAATCTTTCTTTCTAAATTTAGTAATTTTTTATAAATATTAATTGTGTAATATTTACTGGTAATAATAATTATAAACATGATATGATATAATGTTATAAATATATAGAGTTACTCCTTGGAGGCAAATTTCTCCCAATATTTGATAGAGGAGTTCCCTCATCTTCTGGATTGGGTTCAAAATTACAAGGCCACGGAATTGCGTCAGCTGCTCACGACGGTTATAAAATATTTAAAAAAAATATTCACCTTCAAACATCTAATAGTTGCTCTACAGCACTTGCTATCACGTTTAATAAGCGACCTACCACTATTTTACACATAAATTTAAATATACACTAATTATTCTCCGAATTTACGTAGCTCCGAAAAAAACCAAATTAACTTGATACTTAATACCAAATTAACTTGAACTTTGTTTTAAGTTACTTGAAATAAAGTAAATTCACATAATTTTTAGAATATTTTAACACTAATTTTAACACTAAATTCGAATTAAGTATTACGCTACGGTCTTTGCAGTGTAGGCTTAAAAGAATAGAAGCTGATCGAAATTTTACGTTATAAAATCAGTTAATATACTTCACAGAGATTTAAAAATTAAGCAAATTATCCTTATTACACAACTAAAAACATAGATGAATATTCAGCAGCGAATTTTTGTCAATGTAAACGAATATCCTCGTTGAAAATAACAACAAACCCTCACCAGACTAGTCAAAATTTCAAACAATCTACTAGCGATATTTTACTTAACGTCTCTTGAATTTTTGAAATTTTAAGCGTGTCAGCTATAACTATTTATTTTCCGAAGTGAAAAATAATTCTCGCATGGTGACAAAGCGTGAGATTTTGGTTTACGATCATTAAATTTCAAATGTTTAAATTAATCAAATTAGTGTTTAGAATTAAATTTTAATTATATATACACATTAAACTGCGAATTTTTGTTACTGTTAATAAATGTAAGCGATAAAATCACAATGAACTTTCGGTAGCTCATTCTAGATCAGCGATTACCAACTGGCGGCCCGCGAAGCCTTTTATTTGTGGCCCACGAACTAAATATATTAGTTGTCATTTTTTGAGGACAATTTTCGTAAAAAATCGATATGGGCTTAAAATACTTTTCTTTTGTTAAAAAAAAACCCCTAATTTTTTCGTTTCTGTGAAATTTAACATACCAGCAGCGCAAAAAAAATTTTTTTCTCAGGTTTTGCATCAAAGAAAATATTTATTCAAATACAAAAATAATCGTATATGTTGCTTAGTAGTAATCTGCTTCAAATTTTATTTGTAATTCAATATTCAATACGTTTGTTTTGTACAACTTGATAAAAATCTGACAATGATATTTAATGTTCCTTCAAACGTAAAAGAGTCCTATATAAAATTTTGATGAAGTTGTGGTCCGCCATTTGACTGGTGTTTTTAATTGCTTCCCGCGGCCTCGTGTAAATTCGAAACCCCTGTTCTAGTTGGTAAACTAACGATATGCTACTTGGTTTTTCTTGATATTCTCGCATCACTATTGGTGTTTTCCAAAGACAAAATAATTCTCCTATAGTGTAAAAACTTGAGAGTTTGGTGTAAGATCATTCAATTTTAAATATTTGGATTTAAATTATACCCTTTAAATCGTGTATAAACCCTCGATTTGGGGTCAACCCAGAATAAAGTGTCCCTTCGCACAATTTTTTGGGTTGTTCAACATCATACTAGGACAGATATTACACTTATCAGTTTGCTTATCAGTTCAGTAGGCTTATCCATTTGGGATGGGGATATGTAACTAACCTTAAACTACATTACTTTTTGGTTTGTTCAATATCATACTCCCAGAGATATAACACTTAACAGTTTGGGGTGGGGTAAATAACTAACATTAAACTACAGAATTTTTCAGGTTGTTCAACATTATATTCCAAGGGATATTATAGCTATCAGTTTACTTATCAATTTACTTATCAATTCAGTAAGCTTATCAGTTTGGGGTGGGGATACATAACTAATATTAAACTACAGAATTTCCGGGTTGTACAAGATCATACTCTGCGAGATATTATAGTTATCAGTTTACTTATCAGTTCAGTAGGCTTTTCGGTTTGAGGTGGGGATATGTAACTGACATTACACTATGCTATTTTCAAGACAAGACCAAGTAATATTCAAATTCATAAATTTATAACAAAATAAGAATGAACGAATCAACCCAAACCCTAGTTGCTCAACATATTACAAATTCCTAATTTACTTTTGTACAAACTGTCTCAACTGTACAAATTTTTGTTGTCACCATTTCTGGTGTTGAGATAAACTAAATTTTTTTGCAGTACACGAAGTCCCTTTTTTTATTCACCAGTTTTGGATATATAACTAACATAAATAAACTACCTAATTTTTAAGATCAGACTACGTGGTATTCAAAATTATAAATTCTTTCTAAATAAAAATTAACGAATGAACCCAAACACTATTAGTTGCTCAACATATTATAAATTCGTAATTGATTTTTGCACAAACTGTCTCAACTGTAAAAAATTTTAATGTCATTATTTTTGGTGTCAAGATAAACTAAATTTTTTTGCAGTGCACGAAGCCACGTTTCTTATTTACCAGTTCTCTGTTGTAGTTTTACTTATTTATTCATTTTTTTTCCTTGTTTGTTTCCTGACAACATATATTTTCATGCACATTGGAATCAATTTGTGGCTTCATTGCAAAAAAATTTCGATTTAAAAAAAGCACATTTTCAGTAATATATTTACCCTACTTCTTTCAAAACAATTTTTATTTCGCTAATTTTATATAAATGTTTTGTAAGATAACTACAGTTCTATAATTAAAAATGTAGTTAGTTTACCTAACACCTAAATGGTGGAAATTTCGACATTTTTTTTTTACCGTGTACATCTTTTCAAAAACTTGTAACCAAAAAAAAAAATAAATAAATAAATAAATAAATAAATAAAATGAAAAAATCTCAACTACTGTGAGAAGACGTAACCAAATTTCTCTCATAGCTAAGCCTAACATAAACATTTTTTCGTATAAGTTTACATTATTTATTCCCTAAATGCTTTTTAATTAACTCCCTGTTGTAATTTAATAATTAAATAATTTTGAAAAATTAAGAAAATTGTTTTTGTTCTCTACCAAATGTGTAAGTTATTTTTTCATAATAATTCTTAACACTCCCTTATTTTTTATGTATATCTTTTTTCATAGTTGTAGTTTATAGATTTAACGACCAATTAAACTTTCTTTAAACCAGACACCAACTTGCTTGACACCCTTCAAACTTGAAATTTTATATTTGACTTTCGTTAAGTTTTGTGTTTCCCTTCATTTTACTCATTCTAATATATAAATTCAATTCTGTGCTTAATGATGCTCGAGCTCCAAGAAATGACGCACTCTTATTTCTTTTACTTTGTATCAAATGGGTTTAAAATCTTGTGAAAAGCAAAAATAGTAAACCGGGGGTTGTTAAAATAGCCTATTTTCGGCTACTTCGGACTCTCCTTTCATCCTTATCAGTAAAATTGAGCTAATCACAACTCTCATGCTTTCGTCAGAAAGTCTCAAATCACTCTGATTCCTGTTTTTGCTTGAACTTTTACTTTGACTTGAAGTAATCTAATTATAGGATTTAAATTGAAACAAAAGATGCAACTTTGTGTTCGTCAAAATTAACGTTTTAATTCAATTTATAAAATTTTGGGTAATATGTATATATATAATCATAGAATCAATTCAATTAACTTAGTCAATATTGATACATAAGAGGTAAATAAACATATTGAAACTTTAAATCATTAAGTCAAATTGGAAAAGTCACAAGACAGCTGAAACCAATTTTTTTTAAATATAAAATGGAAATAAGACATAAATAAAATCTTAATAATTAAGATAAAAATGAAAATATAAATGTGTGTTTGCGGAACAGTACTTCATCATGGGACACACTGCCTGCAAACACACAGGAGCCTTTCTGTTAGTGGATTATATTATAATTTTGAAAATCTGAGTTTCTGGTAAACCGTTACCATATGAGTTGAAAAATTCTCCAATGAAGGGTTTTAAAATTTCTTATTTAGATTTTTATTACCAAAATTACTTTTTAAACCAAAAATGTCATTACCATACGGTACTGTAATTTTACGAATTTTTTTCTTCGTGTGTACCAACAGCCTTTTGCATGAAGGTGTGGGAAAAACGAAACAACTATCTGATTCTTAAATCCACATTCTAATTTTTGAAATAAAATTAGTTCGTAACTGCAGTAAATGCACGGTAAAGAAAATATTAAAAAGAATTCAAATAAGGCTTAAAAAATTTAAGGAATTAAGTACTATAAAATTATTTAATGCAATTGATAGATATTTTAAAACTAAAATATAATTATCCTAATTACACAACAAGGAACAAACACACATTTTGTAACGACAAATTTTTGCTTCTGTAGATGTAAAGCTACGTGAAAGAGAACAACAAATTCACGCCATTTCACACTCGAATATTATCTACTGGTGATTTTTTAAATGCGCCAAAATTGGTGATTTTGGAAGCGGATGTTATTTAGTAATGTTGATAATGCTCGCCAGTTTAGTGTAAGCATTCTCCTTCATTTTAGTTTATATTTTATTACATTTTTAGAAGTACTAAGTAAAGAATTTTCGTATATCTTGACGCTGAAAATGGTGATAACTACTTTACATTAGTGTGGTGGTCCACTACAACAAGAATGTTTTTTTCCACTACTTAGTGTAAAGTAATCATTCAATTTTTTTTCCTTCTTCTTTTATTAACACTAAACTTTATACATTAAGATAAGATACACATAAGGATCAGTAAAAATATTTTTACCATTCAATATAAAGTAAGAATCGTTAATTTCGAATGCATATATACACTAATTCTTAAAATAAAATTAATTTATAAATCAAATATAGGAGGCGTAGCACAGAGAGAGTATAAAGATGAATTCGAAATAGGCTTAACAGAACGGAAGATAATAATCAAACATAGGAGTAGCTCAGAGAGATTATAAAAATGAATTCGAAATAGGCTTAACAGAATAGAAGATGATACAAATTATACGTGATAAAATTACTTAATAGTGCAGTTCCCGGAGATTTAAAAACTAAAATGTAATTATCCTTATTACTTATTATACTACTAAAAACATGCACTGTAAAAAATGTGGTGTAGTATCTCTCTGAATTTGACGTTGAACAACCCAAAAAATTGTTTGAAGGAATTGTTTTATTCCGAGTTACACCAAATCGAGAGTTCATTTACAATTTAATTGAAATCTAAACACTTGAAATTTAATTATCATATACCAAAGTTTCTTGCTTTGTAACCATACGAGAATTATTTTCACTTCCGAAAGTAGATAGTTACAGTTGGCGTGTTTTGAATTTAAAAAATTTCAAGAGACGTTCAGTAAAATACTGCTAGTAGATTGCTTACAATTTGGAATGGTCTGGCGAGAGTTTCTTGTTATTTTCAGCGCGGTTATTCATCAACAAAAACAAAAATTCACCTCTAAATATGTATTTATGCTTTTATTTGTGTAATAAGGATAATTATATTTAATTTTTTAAATCTCTGAGAACTGTATTAAATAATTTTATTACGTACGGTTTCTTCTCGCTTTCGTTGTGTTAAGCCTAATTAGAATTTGTGATTCTTTCTGTGTGTACGCAAATGTTTATTTTGCGATCTAATTTTATTTGAAGAATAAGTGCATACATTTATTCTAAATTAATGATTCTTACTTTATATATTAATAAAAAAATAACTTTACTGACTCTTATGTTTTTTTAACTTTACTGTAATTATGCATTTAAGGGTTATTCATTAACAAAATGATGGCTGCTACTTTGCATCAATTAGTGTAAAAGTACATTGGTGAAGTAAAACATAGTTCCAAGAGTTATAACATTTCTCTACACCACTTTTGTGTAAAGAAGTTGCCTTCACTTTTGGGGTTTAACAGCATACTTTTTGTTTTGGTTGATGTATAGCAGCGTCCACGATTTCCACTAACTGCTTTTCCAGCTTAATTCGAACTTGTAATCAAATGAAAACAATCTATAAACGATATTCAAAAAGTTTGTCAACATCAGTATTTTCGGAAGAGAAAATAAGTCTCGTTTTGTGTAACTGAGTGAGTGTTTGATGTAAGCTTATATAAGCGTGAGTGTTTGTTTAGTTCCATTGTAAGAGTTTAGATTTAATTTCCGATCTATAAATTATTTATGATAGATCGATTTGGTGTTGATCTAAAATAAAGTGTTCCTTCATCCTTCATATAATTAATTCGGAGGCATATTACACTCTATGTTTTAAATTGTGCTAATTTTAGTAATTAGGAATAATTATTGATTTTATCTGCGTCTTTGAAAATAATAAAGGACTAACGAGTAATGTATAACTGAAAAATAATTATGTGTTTCTTCCCCCCTATATCTAAACACTTGTCATTGTGTTTAAGCATTATGAGCATTCAAAGTATAATTTTGCTCTTTTTATAGGTGATGATTAGGAAATCAGCAAGAAAAAGGAAGTCGCCAAATCAGCAACATCTGATATTACAAGCAACTTGAGTTTTGAGTTGTTAGTTAGCCGCATACAGGTAAAGTTGATTTTTACTATTTTAAGACTGTTTATCTTAAGTTCTGGTGCCGCATGAGATATTCCGTTTTTATGAGAAAATTTTTTTTAAATTCGCTATTGTGAGTTTCCAGCATTCATAAGTGTTTGCTAGTTTACAATCCGTACTAATAGTGAAAATGGCGGAAAATATCAATGAAGAAAAATCGCAATTTTGAGAAAATTAAATAAGTTTGTGTTCTAGTTTTTTCCTGTAAAAACTGTAGTGTAATATCTCTCCGAATAAGATGTTAAATTACCCAAAAACTTTTGTGACGCAACACTAAACGGCTGAGCCTGACTAAGACAGGGGCATATGGAGCATTTGATCCGCCCCCCCCCCATCAGATGGGGCCCCCAAATTGAATAGAAGGTTTATTTCAGGTTTCCCTCTTTAATGAACTTTTTTTTAAAATGAAAGATTAGTACAGTGTAAAATCCGTCAGTTTTATGTTATTTTATTCATTAATCTATTGTATAAACATAAAAAATCTATATTTCGTAAATCCATGGCTTTCTAGTGCGGAATTCAGCTAAATTTTCGCAATTACGAAGGACAAATTTGGCCACTCAAAAAACTTGTTTTTTTTTGCAGATCGCAAAATGTGATGTGTTTACAAAAATACAGGCTTCTGATTGGCCTAATTGAGTCATCGTAATTGAGAAATTTAGCTGAGTTCCGCCCTACCGTCAACAAGGATTTGAATTTTTCGCAGCTATATGACAAAATTAACAATCAAAAAATTGCATTCGGCATAATGGACTTAGAGATGTCAGAAAATCAATAAAATGGACAGAACCATATTTGGTCTTCTGTTCTTCATTACTGAAATAGTGAAGCTGAGGGGGGCCCCCAAAGAAGTTTTTGCCCCCGACTCCAATTTGCCTAAGTCGAGCCCTGCTTTACGGGTGTTATTTGGTGTTCACGGGTTAACACCATGCCGAGCTCTCATATGCACAAAAATTTTGATGTGTAGTTGTTATACACTTTTTTGGTGTTGAGGTAAACTAAATGCATTTTTAAGTACAGAAAAGTAGTTATCGTGCAGAGAATTTACATGAAATTAACACAATAACAATTGTTCGAAAAAATTAGTGGCAATATATCACTAAATATATACTTTTTTTTAAACGAACGTTTTTTGAAATGAGGCCGTAAGATTCGTTCAAAAGAGCAGAAAAATATGTCATCATCATCATCATCATCAATGGCTTGACAGCCCAGGGTGGGCCTTGGCCTTCTCAAGAAGTTTTTTCCAGGCTAAACTTTTTTTTGCCATCTATCCATCTCAAATTGGCCTGCCTCTTTTTCGCGTGCCAACTGGTCTGGCATTGAAAACTTTTTTTGTGTTACGGTCTTCGTCCACTCTGATAACGTGGCCGGCTCATTTTATTTTTTGTCGTTTAATAAAGTCAGTAATGTCAGTTTCATAATATAAGTGAATATGTGTTGAAAAATATGCGTTGTCAGTAAGTAACCAAAAAAAAGAAAAAAAAAGAAAAGAAAAAAAGAATAAGTAAATAAATAAATAAAACCAGTGAAAAGTAAATAATAAATGTGATTACATGCACTATAAAATTTTTTATTTCACCTTTTGTTAATTTTTAGTTTACTTTAATTACATAAATTTTTTTCTTCTAAAAATGAGGAGTTTTTAGTGTCTTACGTAAGCATTGCTTAAAACTCTCCTCCCACTGGTCAGCGAAAATAACCTTTCCACTTTTTAAGGGGTCTACGTAATATTTGAACCATTCTTTATTACAGCACGTTTAATATTCTTTGCTTACTAGAAAAGTTTAAAATAATTTTAGCGAAAAATTATGTTCTCAAACAAAGCTTCAATAAGGTATGGAAATAAAAGTAGAAGTTAAGAATTTTTCTTTCTAACATAAAAAAATAAATAAAAATGAATAAATAAATAAAAACTTTTAAAAAAAGAAAGAAATTTAAGGAAAAAATATTAAATAAAGAAAGAAATAATCTAAAGTCGTAGCAATCTTACTCAAAGAAAAAATATATCAGTGAGCTTTTTAAAAGTACTCTTTGTTAAGTTATATATATACATTAAAAGCTTAACTCAAACTAATTCTGAAAGATAATATTTATTATAATTTAAGAATTAAATAATTTTAAAAAATTCGGATTTACAGAAAAAACCTAGAAGCTTTGGATTAAAATTTTAATTGGCTTCTTCATGAAATTTCTTTTTTAAATTTTTTTAATTTTGCTTTTACTTTTTACTGTTATTAATATTATTGTTATAATTTTAGTTTCACTATTATAAATTTGTGAATTACATCCCTCAGAAAGCTTTTATTTAAATATTTGTAATAAAAAATATAAGTTTCTGTTTTTTTTTTAATTAAAATTTTTTTTTTTAAACAAGTTTGCTATTTTTGATAGTTTTTCTAGTTATTTTTTAAAAATTGTTTTTCTTTTTTATTTATTTCCTTGTTTATAAATATATTATATATTATATATATTTATTTATAGATTGTTTATGTTTATTAATACATAAAAAAGTAGTACGAAATGTTTATTCTCTTTATGTCTAATAATAACTTGAAAGTAAACGTAATTCTAGATTAAAATTGAATAAATAAGCATAATTTTATTTAATTGATATTTCTTCGATAAAAACAATTTAAAAGAGTTTACTGCTTGATATAACGTATGCATATTGTAACAACTGTAGCTAAAATATTATCCTGAAGTTAAAGACCAATCCATAGGGATTTACGAAACATATTCATATTTTGTCATATGTTTATTTATTAAAATATAAATAAATAGATTTAATTTTGTTCCATTGTTGAATATTTAAAATTCAAACAAGGATAATTGTGTATCGGATTGAAACAAAAAGGTGATATTTTTCAACAATTATAAACTAATTGATTCTCCAAAATTAGTAAAACTGCGTCTGAAACAAATAATTTTCCCCATTAATTGAATAATATTTTACTTTGAATAAAAAATATTTATATAACATATAATATTTGAAAGTAGTTACTGATAAAACTAACCTTTCTAAACCGATTTGTGTATAACAATTGTTCGAAAAAATTAGTGGCNCGAACTCAGCAAGGACGCAATCCAAAACCATCAAGGGCACCAGGACACTGAGAAAACGCATTTCGTAAAAACAATGGGTTGCTAACAAAACAAAATAGATATGGAAGAAGAAGTAACCACAAAGAAACAGGTCACTTTATTTATACCTTCTTTCATAAGTCCCCTATAATTAATCACTTTCCCTGTTGTTAATCAACTTGACTTAATGATTTAATTTCCAGCATCAGAAATTTTTTGTCTGGCCTATCCTTTCGAATCGGTGATTTCTCATTTTTTGACAGTGCCGAAAAGGATTGCACTCGACCACTATGTGACTGATAAGTGATAAGAACACCTGATGTTCGACACTGAAAAATCAAGTTTATGATAATGAGTATTAAGTAAATCGATCATTTTGCTGAAATCTGCCCTGATAGACCCATCCTGTTGTTCATCTGCACGCTTGTTTTTATATTTAAGTTGTAGTGTGCAGGGAAGGGGGGAAGGCAAAGGGGTCTACGGCCCATTCATCTAGCCCAGTGTTTCCCAAACTTATGACTTTTGTGAATCCTTTCTAAATTTTTCGTAACGCTGTGTACCACTAATAAAAAAATGAATGTATTTTTTACTATAAAAAAATGCACAAAAGTTAAAAATCACAACTGGCTGTTGACACCACGAATTATTAACTGTTAATTCTGCCAAAAATAGCCAATAGAAAAACACGTAATCGTAAATTTTCATGGCTAGTTTTGTTTTTAAATAAAAATTTTTGAAATTTTCATATGTTGCAAGATATTTCGCATAAGAACGCGTACCCCTGCTGAACTGTTCCCGTACCCCTGGGGGTACGCGTACCACACTTTGGGAAACACTGCTATAACGTATTTAAATCTCTCGCATCACACTTGTTGATGTATTTAAATCAAAATTTTATTTATCTTAGGATTTAATAATATTTGCTCTAAATTTTTCTTTTTATAAGATTGTTTTAGTTACATACATAAAAACATTAAAGTGGAACTTAAATGTCTGTGCATGTAATATAAGAGATAATTTAAGAAATAAAATAGTTATAGCTGATAAAATATTCAGCATAAAGTTATTTGAAATAGTTTTTTAATTTTTTGAATGACTATTTTGCTTGTTGTCTTAAAAATAGTTTTAAAATTATATCTTTAGGAAAAGGATAATATTATTTGGAATATATTATTTAGTTATTGACTGTAATAAAAATATCATGGTGATGACTTCGTTTTCTAACTAAAGATATTTATTTAAAAAAAAAAATCTATTCAACTATCTATTCTACATAGTTATTTAAGTTTTTTCGTTGTTGAATTGGAATAGTTTCTGAATTTTAAGAATAACTCCCATTCTTAAAGTTTTTATTTAGTGGAAATGTTTAAATATTTTGAAAAAGAAATTAAACTGATAGAACCTTAGTCATAATTACATAGTTATTAGTAAACAAGCGAAAGTAAATAAATAAAGTTAACTATATGCATGTATTAGCTCTTAAAAAATTATTAAATATATTAAAAAGTTAATTAGAAAAATATTAAAAAATACATTTATAAAAAGATAAATATTCGAGACGTTATATTAAGTAAAATATTGTAACGAGTCCCACATGAATGTTGATGCATAATATATTTAACATAAAATTTTACTTGTTTTAATTTATAACTTTTATTTATTGAAAATAATAATAATTTTACACTTGTTTGGAAATAGAATTTTTTTTTATCAAATGATTCATGGTAAAGAGATTCATAATCTTACAGGCAGTTATAATTATATTTACAAATAAAAAATATTTAAATGAAATTTGATGCATTACATAACAATATGTTTTTAGATTACTAAGATTATGTTATGAAGTTTAGTTACAAGAAATCAAACTTATGAAAGAAAAAAATGTTCTTGTTTTTAAAGAGGCCGTTCAAATGTTATGTAAGCACGTAACGGGGGTTGTGATGTGCTTATTTTTGCTGACGAAGGAGAAGGAAAGGTATAATTATTTAAAATCGCATTATTTTCAATTTTTTTTTCAAACTGTAAATTTAGAAAAAAATTGAAACAAAAAAAATTGAAACAAAAAAAAAAATTACACTTAGAAAAATTTTAAATTTTAATTTAAAATTTTAAATAAAATTTTGGAAATATTTGAGGTCAAGTTTGATCAAAGAAAATGTCGAAGAATAAAATTTTTCTAAAAGTTCCAGAGGTCAGGAGTTTTTTACCACTGAAAGAAAGCACAAAAAATTTTCAAAAGGCATTCTACTGAAAATTATATAAAATAAATTAACACAAATTTTGTTTTATACTAAGTTAATTTTTTTTTTTTTTTTTGCTTTTTTGCTTTTCTTTTCTTTCTTTTTTTTTCATTTAATCCTAGATTACTAACGTAAAAGTTAAAGTTCAAATAAAAGCAAGGGGAATGTTGAAATTTTCTTACGTAAGCATGGGAGAGAATGGGTGAATTGCTTATTTTTTGTTGATATGTAGGGAGGGAAATTCGCTAAAAAATGTTTGAATAACTCCATGGATATTCTTTGCCGCTGTTATCAAAGATATTACATTTAAACCCAAATATTTCTGATTTATTTCGTAACTAAGCAATGTATATATATTTCTTTTACACGAATGTATTATCATATGCATTATACAAAAACAAAATAACTTTCTAATTTTTCAAATTATTTATATTGAAATGCTTGCTTACCCTAAAGATAAAAATTTATACCGCACGCAAGATTTCCTCTGCCATATAATAGTATTTTTAGAAGAAAATATTGAATAAAATCTGAAATAGAACATGGTTCATGCAACAGAAGGGAGATTTCATTTGCCATATCATAGTATTTTCAGTAGAAAATATTGAATAAAATATGAAATAGAGCATTGTTCATTCAATAAATCAGATAACATTTAAAATCATTGAACAATCATTCAATATAATAAGAAAATATTTTAACAATCTTAATACAATTAGAAAAATTAAAAACAAAAAAATCGCACAAGATTATTAAGTAAATTTTTGAAAAAATCGCACATATTTATTAGAAAAATTTAATAATAGTGCCGGGTAAAATAAATAAAATTGAAATAATCATACATGATAACTAGAAAAAGTAATAATAAAAATAATATTAATTTAATTTCACAATTGTTTAGAAAATTTTAATTTTTAAGCAATAAAAGTTTGCTTAAAGCAAAATTGCTCTTGTTTATTTTATAACTTTATGTTTAAATATTATTCGTTTTAATTTCTTAAACTTAAAGTAGATAAGTAGTTATATAAGTTATATGAAAAATCTAAAAATACAAATAATTCTAATTGTAAAAAAAATATAAAGTTGACAAATATAGCTAGTACTATACAGATAGGTACAGAAAATTAAAAGTTTTACAAGTATCAATTTTTATTTAGCTAGTTATTAAATCTTTAATAAATTAAAAGTGTGTATTTGAATATACGTGGGATTTTAATTGTTATTCATTTTATTCCTTGACAAAGCTAGGGAACAAATATAAAAAGTATTATTAAAAATGTAATAATTATATATGAAAATGAAACTTTAATGTAAACCTAATAGCTTTTGTAAGTTATATAATAAATATATGTTAAAATATATACTGATATAAGAACTTAAAGGGGAATCATTATCACAAATATAGAACGTAATAAGTATAATAATATGTATTAAAATACAACGTGTGTTAACGTAAGCAAATTGAATTACACAGAAAATATTTTTATAATCCTTATTAAAAAAAAAAACCCTGTAGTTTACTAATATAACTAACACAATTAATTTTATTAGGCTCTAATAAAAATAAACGTTTATTAGTGTTCAAATTATGTATTTGAATCTAGATAAAATTTGAAATGTGAATCCATGGCACAAGTTTAGGTAGCAAGAGTTAAGGCTTAATTTACTAAATATAGTAATATATTAATGCAGACCTAATTAAGTATGCAAGTAATGAAATAAATGCATATACAATATTGTATTTATTTTTTAAAAAAATAAATAAATAAAAAATAAATGAAAAAAAAAAAAACTCAAAGTAAAACCAGTACTATACAGATGGATACAGATCAATCTTAATTTTTATTAGAACTGATCTGTATTGTACTAGTTGTTGTATCTGTAATGAATTTAAATTGAAAATTTTGTATTCGAATATCGATGAAATTTGAAATGTGAATCATTGCCACAAAGTCGAGCAAATTAGAAAATTAAATAATAAATACAGTAATACATATTTCAATTAACGCATATTATCGGAAATCTAATAAGTTACGCAGGTAATATAATAAATACTAGCTAGTCTCATTTTGAATAATAAAGCATATTGTTTTATAAGTATATATCCGTAGTACTAGATATTATGCTTGCAGTAAATTAAAATTAAATATTATTCCTCACACCGTAGGTGAAATTTGGAATGTGACTCAATATCAGAGAGCTATTATAGAACATTATTTAATCAGTCCAATAATTTATATTAAGATAAACCTTATAAATTATGTACGTAACATAATGAATACGTAAGTGTAATAATATATATATTTAAAAAAAGCTAAGTTTGTTAGCATAACTAGTAATAAGACATAAATTCTTAATAATTAAAAATAAAATATAATATATAAATTGTTTGCAGAACAGTACTTCATCAGGGGACAACACACATTTACATATTATATTTTATTTTTAATTATTTTTAATTATTAAGAATTTATGTCTTCTAGTTTATATAATACAAATTTGGTTTCAGTGTGTTTATTTTTCTCTTAGTTATCACTATTGACCTAGTAAATTGTATTGATTTTGCATAACTAGTATTGCATAACTAGTACTATTCACATAGGTACAAATAAAACTTACTGTTTTATAAGTATCTATTCATATAGTACTCAATATTATACTTGCCACAGACTAAAAATTATGAATTTGAATACATGTGAGATTTGAAATGTGTAAAAAATCACTAACTCAGGAAGCCAGTACAAATAACCAGTACAAATTTATTAAAAAATGTTATAAATGAAAATATAGGTTTTCAAACATAGGTGAGATTTGGAATATAGATCAGTGTTAGGGAGCAAATATAGAATATAATATTATTGATGTATGTTAACGTATTATACCTAATAAGTAGGCAATAGTTTAAATGCATAAGTATAATAATTTGAGTTAAGAAAAAACTGAAAGCTTGCATTAAAAATAAGTATTATCCAAATAAGTACTAATAAAGCTTAATATTTCACGAGTACTTATTCGTATAGTACTATTATTATTAAGCCTGCCTTATTAAGCAAACCTATTAAGTTACGTAGGTAATGTAATAAATGTATGTAATATATTGAAAAAAAAAAAATCTTGTACTTTTCACAAATATAACCAGTACTGTTAAATAAATAATCCCAAAAAATTAAAGTGGTAAGATGTTACAAGATTAAAAACTTCATTCTCTTCAAAAATATAAATAGGAAAAAACAGTCGACATGTTTTAAGCACTTCTAAAATGGGATCCTATTTTTGAGTTCTTGAAATATGTCGACTGTTTTTTCATATTTATATTTTTGAAGAGAAAGAAGTTTTTCATCATGTAAAATTAGCACTAGTCAGATAAATATTAATAGGATTAATAATTTTATTAGTATCTATTTGTATAGTACTAGTTATTATAACCGTGGCAAATGGAAATGATGTATTCGAATATAGGTGATGTTTAAAAAGTGAATCAATGTCACAAAGTCAGGGAGCAAATATAGAAAAAACCCTAAATTTACCTACTATAGACTAAAAATTATGAATTTGAATACATATGAGATTTGAAATGTGTAATAAATCATAAACTCAGGAAGCAAGTATAGAGCGTGACGTAGAAGATATTAAAAATCTTAAATTTTGCGAATAAAACCAGTACAAATTTATTATAAATGTTATAAGTAAAAATAAAAATATAGGTTTTAAAACATAGGGGAGATTTTGAATGTAGATCAGTGTTAGGTAACAAATTTGATCTAATAATGTATGTTAACGTATAATACCTAACAAGTAGGCAATAGTTTAAATGCATAAGTAAAATAATTTAAGTTAAGAAAAACTTGTAAGTTTGTATTCACAATAATTAGTATCCAAAGAAGCACCAATAAAACTTAATATTTGACCAGTACTTATTCGCATAGTACTATTATTATTAAGCCTATTTATTAAGCAAACCCATTAAGTTACGTAGGTAATGTAATGAATGTTTATAATATATTTTTAAAAAAATCTTAAGCTTTTCACAAATATGACCAGTACTATTAAATAAATAATCCCAAAAAATTTAAAAGGTGAGATGTTACAAGATTAAAAACTTCATTCGTTTCAAAAATATAAATAGGAAAAAACAGTCGACATGTTTCAAGCACTTCAAAAATGGGCTCTGAGTTCTTGAAACATGTCGACTGTTTTTTCCTATTTATATTTTTGAAGAGAAAGAAGTTTTTAACCATGTAAAATTAGCACTAGTCAGATTAATATTAATAGGATTAATAATTTTATTAGTATCTATTTGTATAGTACTAGTTATTATAACTGTAGCAAATAAAAATTATGCATTCGAATATAGGTGATGTTTAAAAAGTGAATCAATGTCACAAAGTCAGGGAGCAAATATAGAAATCCCCCTAAATTTCCCTCCTATCCGGGAATAGTGTTTCCTTTCAAAAATTCTCCGTGTAAGCTTACCCCTTTTTTGACCTCCAAAATTTTAAAGGTCACGGTAAATCAGTCGCAAGCCAGGCACACGACACCCCTTCACAATAGGGCGAACCCGCGATACCTCTAATAGACGAGCATCTAAAAAAACACTTTCACTCTTTTTTAAATTGCACCCAAAAAAAATTACTCCTTCATAAAATGCACTTACAGTACCCCCCTTTTGCGCGTGTCGTTGCACAACCCTTTAGGTACCTCACCTTAGAATATCCCTTTGTATAGGCAGCAAGACCCCTTTCGTGCACAAGTGGCATCAAAGGGGTAAAAAAAGGGATGGAAAGGTTGAAAATGGGGACGAATGGGGTAAGAGCAGCTGCTGACCTTGAGTTAACGCACATTGCATTTGTCCCATTTCCCCGCTAACATGCATCTCTTATTCTGTTCACCCTTTCCTGCTATTCCTATTGGCTTGCAATCTAGCTTTAACCCTTCCCTCCCCACATCTCTGACAGACGGCACGCGCTTGGTTCTTCATTGGACTCACTTCCTCCAATCACAGTGCGAGAAACACTTCTTTCCCCCTGCAGTAGCACGTGGATAGCTTTTTTTTTTTAGTGTTTTGTTTTTTTCTCTTGCTGATTTCTTCAACAGTTGCGATTTCTTCAGCGGTTTNTTTTTTTTTTTTTTTTTTTTTTTTTTTTTTTTTTTGAAATCTTTGCTGCCGTAACGACGATAAAAGGGCGTTTAAAGTACTTTTTTTTTTTTAAATATATTTTTGTATTTTGTGCCCCATCTGGATTATTTCTTTTCACCGTATTTCTTTTATTTGAGTTTGTTTTAATATTTTTATTATTTTTTTCTTCTTCATGTTATACCCTATTTGAGGGTGACGCGTGGCAAGCTTTGACGACTGGCCTTGAACTTGATAAAATTAAAGACAAACTAAATTTTTTTTTTCGGTTAAAAAATATTTCAATGTTATTTAAAAGACACCAGGATTGTAACAGTTTCTTTTCTCATTTTTTTTATTTTTTTATTATTATTTCTTATTTTTTTCAGAAATTATTTTTTTGGAAATATTTTCGCTAAAAAGTAAATAAAAAGCTTGTTAAACAGAATTGAAAATTAAATGAATGATNCAGTTTCCTTTTTCATTTTTTTAATTTTTTTATTATTATTTCTTATTTTTTTCAGAAATTATTTTTTTGGAAATATTTTCGCTAAAAAGTAAATAAAAAGCTTGTAAAACAGAATTGGAATATTCAGATTGAAAATTAAATGAATGATTGGAATAAAATTTTGAAAACAGAAAATAAGCTGAAACATAAATTCATTTTTAAAAGACATCAGAGTTGTTCTTTTTTAAAAATGAACAACTTTTGTTACACAAAATTTGTCAATGATTAAAGAAAAACAAATAAATAACGTCACAAAATTTTAAACAATAATTTAATACTGAATGTAAAAGACGGAAAAATCGATTCAGATAGCTGTATCGTTAGGTGCGTTGAAATTCAAATACAATAAAGTTTTCAAATAAAGGGCTATTTAAATATTACGTAGGCATGTTCTGGGGATTTTGTACTTCCCCTTGTTAGCAAAAATAAGCAAATCACAAATTTCCTAGCATGTTTACCTAAAAAAAAAACCATTTCAGCTACGGTGGCTCAGGGGATTGAGCGTTCGATTCCCAACGAAGTGACCCAGGTTCGAATCCCAACGTTGGCTGGTTGGTATGATTTCTGCTCCCGAATCATACCGATTGCAGTGTTGACTTAAAATATTCGCAGTATCAAATAGGTCATGGGTTAAAATCCTCTTGCCAACGGGCTAACCGAGCGAGATTTTCACAGTTTTTTCCTCTCTCCATGTAACGCAAAAGCTGGTTAGTTGCATCAAAAAGTCTTCCACGAAGGTTAATTCGTCCAAATGCTTTCTTCAGGAGTTCCCTTGTCTTCTGGATTATGTTTAAAATTACAAGACTATGGAGTTGATCATTGATGGTCGTAAACTCGGAATTGGATCGGCTGTTTAACACTGATTATAAAATAAAAACACATCCACTTGTATTTGACTTTAACCTTAGTAATATAATTTTAGTATTAGATTAAAATAAAAAATAAAAAAAGGCAGGATTATGCAAGAAACAAAATTCATGCTTTCATTAATTTTTTAATATTTTGCGTAGAATATTCTTTAGGATTTTTTTTTGTGTGTTTTATTAGTGCGGTCGAAATCCTTAACATCTGAAACTCTTGTTAGAATTTTTTTTCCCAACTCATCCTTTCGCATTAGTTTGATTCTTATTTCAAATTCTAAAATTTTTGCTAGTATAAATTTTTACTCTTTTTTTTCTTGTTTCAATTTTATTTTGTATTAAAAAAATTGAATGAAGATGATTTTTATGTCTTATTCCTCACACCCCTCACCCGCCCATCAAAAAAAGTAAGCAAATTACTAATCTCATATCCAGTTTGATGCTGGCGTAATATTTTAATGGTACCTTATTTTTCATAAAATTACACAATCATTCTAAGGTAATTTTTTTAAACAAAAAGCTGATAACACAATATTTAGGAGCCCTCAGAATGCAATGCAATAACGATGATAATCTATAGAATGCAATGCAATAAAAATAATAGTGCATGTAATTTAAATGACAGCCTAGTGTGTCTTTCATATTCACTTGAAATTTATTCATAAATTACTTTAAAAATATTTCGTTAAATATGATTCACATTGAAAAGCTAGGCGTGTTAACCTTATTAAGAAATGATAAAAAAGAAATACTCCTAATAAAAATTGAATTAAACTATTGTTTTAAAAAAAATGAACGCAAAAAAATTAATATGAATAATTTCTTAAAATTTCTCTACTTGAAAAGTGAAAAACGTACCCACTGCTGGTTATATATTTGTCACAAAATTCATAAGGAATGGGGGGTGAGCACTATACATAACACAGATATACTGCAAATATAGTGGTCACTACATTCGAAATGTAACATCAAAATTTGTTGTTGGAAAAAAAGTAACGTATCTGTATATAAGGTAACTTCTACCTTATATTAAGGTATATTATTATAAGGTAATAATAACACCATAAAAGAGCAATTAGTATATCTAGCCTAGAATGTTTGATTAGCAGTTCAAAAATTTAAATGCAAAATTAATTAGAATTTTTTATGGGTTAAAAATCTGAAACTAAAAATGCTGAAATCGAAATGCTGAAATTAAAATTATATGCACAACGAAAATTTGCATTTATGTAGATTAAAAAAATCAAAACGGTATCAAATTTGGATGAACTTTCATCTACTTATGATTACAACGAGCTATGAATAATTTAAAATATAAATTATAAATATTGTATTATGTAAAAAAAAAAAAAATTCCTTATGTTTATATTTGTAACATGATAAAGTAAAGATTAAAATGTGTACAGTGTGAAAAATAAAAAACGGATCACCCTGAATAATTTTTGATCTAATCATCGGATCTTCACTCTTTAGGACTCAATCGTAATGGTTCGAGGGGGTGACCTCAAATATGCTAATTAATTTGTGCAGACGATATTTTAAGTTACAAAATCAGACATAAAAACTTACTTTCTCTGAATAAACATACTTTTTTTTTCTCTCACGGATTCGGATTTTTGACTCCCGAAATTTAGGGGATTGTCACAATCTGGAAAATATGGTCCCCATAGTTTGGTCAGCAGAGCGATCTAAAGTTTGGGCCCCCTTATTTTAATTTTTTTTCTGGTATTTCACCATATCTCGAGAACTTTTTAAGCGAATTCAAAAATCTTTGCATACAATTATAAAATTTGTTTATCCAAAGATAAATCAATTCAAAAAACAAATTTTAGTAAATATTTTCAATTTTTTATTATTTTACTATGCAGTAGTCGAAAACTTTCTCAATTGTAAGGTCTAAAATTCTTAACATCATTTTAAAGTATTTGATTTTACATGGCAAAATACGAAATTTGAGCGAAATCGGTTGCATAGTTCCTGAGAAATCAAATTTTAAAAATATCGTATATATAAAAGACCATTTCTGCTGAAAATTTCAAAACGAACCACATTTCTGAATGGATAATTTTTTTAAAATTTAATTTTGAATGTGCATTGATCGAAAATAAGATATACTCTATATAAAGCAATTTTTATAAAGATAAACTTAAATAAAAAAAGAAACAGAAAAATTGCCTAAGTTTTTTTGAGCAATTTAAATTTCTATAAACACAAAAACAAAAGAAAATCCTTTGATAAATCTAACAAATATAAGTAAGCAACGAATAAGGTTATTTCAGAAATGTTTGAAAAATATATTTATTTTCAGAAATATATTTTACTGTTTATTACAACGATGGTTTCCTTGTATATTATGTTGTTAAGACTAGATAATTTATAGCACTTGAACAACTATAAGTCAAAGCTGTAGATATAGTCAATATAATCGATCATATATTCGATTAATGATAGTTTCGAACAATCCAAATTTTTCCCAAACAAAGGATTTATTTTGAAATCTATCGACATTAAGCAATATGTATTGGGCAATATTTAATAGCTGTCAGATACATTGAATTGCAGGAATTCCGAAGAGTTAAGCTGACCGTCAAAGAATAGGAATCAATGCTTAAAATTATAATATATGAGTGTAATATATAATAATAAATATATATGAAAAATAAATAATTATATATGACTTAAGAAGAATTCGAGACAAATGACAGGGGTATTGTATGTATTTGACATTGCGCAGCCATTGTTTTCATTGCCATAATTTTAGAATTTTGACAATAATAGCAAGGAAATGGAATGTGTGTTCAAGCAAAAAGGAAACAGGGGAATTCCATATCTTCTAAAATATGTAGTAATAAAATTTTGAAATTTTTTCTGTTGGTTTTGATAACTTTAAATTTCTTTCTTTTCATTTATGTTTCTTCGTAGAATTGTGCATGTTAAAGTGTGTTTCCCGAAATTTTTAAGAAGCACGAATAAATAATAATGATAATAATGGTAATAATAATAATAAAACACTATTTAAGTGTCTTAAACTTGAAACAAAAGTATAATTTTAAACTCTTACTTTCGAGGATTATAAGAATAATCCAAACTTTAGGATGGGCAAATCACTGAAATTTGAGGAAAAAAAATTATTACATTTATTTAACAAAAAAAAAAAAAAAAAAAAGAAANAAAAAAAAAAAAAAAAAAAAAAAAAAAAAAAAAAAAAAAAACACCGATTCGTTGGGATTTAATTCTGTGGCATTCGGTGAAGCCCATCATGCACAGTCTTGGTGAAAATTCTTATGATCAATTTTATTTTATTTTATAGCCATTGTTTAACAACCGACTCAATTTTGAGTTTACGTCTGCCAATGTTCAACTCCGCAGCCTTGTAATTTTGAACTCAATTCAGAAGACAACGAAACTAACTCTAGGATCAAATATTAGAAGAAATTTTGCCCTCTCGGAGAACTTTTTGATGAAACTGACTCGCCTTTACGTTACACGTAGAGGAAAACCCCGAAATCTTCGCATGGTTAGTCTGACCGCAAGAGGACTCTAACCCACGATCCGTCTACCACTGCAGAGATGCCAACTTGCTCCGGACAGCAAATATATATTTTAAAGTGGTAGTTTAACAATTGGGATTCTTGGTTTCATAAATTCAATTTAGTAGATTTTTATCCACCACTATTTCTAAATAATTCGTTGGCTTATATAATTCACCACATTATAATACTTATGTCATGTTATACCTTTTAAAAAGCAAGCAAAAATAGTCAAATATTTCCAAAATTTACTTTGTAGCTATTTATCGTTTTTTTTAATTATTTTGGCGTGTCCGGAGCAGTTGGCATCTCTGCCACTGAGGATATTTTGCGTCAGCACTGTGGTCGGTGCGAGCCGGGTGCGGAATTCGCATCGACCAGCCATCCCTGGGATTCGAACCCACTTCATCTCATTGGGAGGAAGCGCTCTATCTCCTAGACCACAATGGCTCTCCTTATAATCAAATAATAATTTTTTTATGCATAACAATGCAGCGCGGTAGTAGCTTTTAAAATATATAAAAAAAGAATTAGATAGCAATTTATTTTATTTTTTTTATTTTTTATTTTCACAAAACTGTAGTTTTCTTTAGATTGATATTTTACGCTTATTTCATAGTTAGCATTAAGGGCGTTGGCTAAAAATAGGCAAAGCTTGACTTACCTGTTTTTAAGTATATATATATGCGCAAAATAAAAAGAAAGTGAACTCCCTCATTAACTCTTAATCTAATGATCCGATTTTTAAGTACTAGAATTCAAATCTTAATATGTTAAATTTGCGCAGACGATATTTTAAATTACGAAATAATGCACAAAAACATACTGAATTAACTTATCTTTTTATTCATCGGATTTGATTTTTAACTCTCAGAATATTACGGGGGGAGGTGTCACAATCTGGAAAACAAAGTTCCAATAGTTTAGGTTGAGGAGTAGTCGTAAACTTAGACACAATTCTTTGAATTTAATATTTTTATCTATATGTAAGGAAAACCGTCATCGTTAAATTAGCATGATTAAATCTCCAAATTAGTGATTATACACTCGTCATAGCCAAATTAGCATAATAAAATCGCCAAATTAGCATAATAAAATCGCCAAATTAGCAATTTTAAAACCTTCGTCGTCAAATTAGCATAATAAAATCGTCAAATTAGCCAATTTTAAAAATATGTAATATTTTTTTTAAAGTACATTTAAAATCATATAAGTTTATTCTTTATGTCCAGTCTCTTCAGCAAATTAAATTTTATTTTATGGATTTATAACATAGCTGAGAGTTTAAGAGACTGCAACTTTTAACTATCTACAAACTACTTACTAAACGACATAATTGAGGGACATGTGAAAAACGACATGGTCCAAATTTAGCGAATCAATGAACGATGGAATCAAACCAGCAAATCAGCGAATCGATGAATCAGCTTGCGTTTGTTTATTTAACCCACACCCACCATGCTTAGGAACAAAGAAAATTGACCTCTTAATGAATGAACAATCTAAATAAGAAGTTAGAAACCAGAAACAAGCAAATTCTAAAGATATGTATGTAAGCAAAAACAGCACTTCATCAGGCCTTTCTGTAGTCAGCTGTTAACCCTTTCGGGACGGATGAGTCATAAATGTATTCATAAGAAATTAGTATCAGGATGTTAAAAATTAAAAAGCGGTAGTTTTGACACAGCTAATTTGACAGACTTATTTTGCTTTCCCTTTAAATCTAACACTTCCAATCCATGTGTGTTAAAAGTGTAACTATACAATTTTTAATGCGATTTTTAGTGGTGAATTAAATAAAGCAAACTATCATTACCCCTTTCACAAATAAACTGCTATAAAAGTAGTTCGGCTGCCAGTTTTATCTTTTTTAACCTGATTATCGCCATCCTGAGAATGCATATAGAACTCGTCCGTCTCGAAAAGGTTAAACCGAAACTGACTGTGGTCTGAGAAACAAACAAAAAAACCAAAAAAAAAAAAAACCTGATGAAATGCTGTTTTTGTTAACATACATATCTTTAGAATTCCGTTTTTGCTTGTTTTTCGTTTCTAACTTTTAGTTTAAATTGTTTATATAAGACAAATTCGGTTTTAGCTGCTTTTAACGCTTTTCCATTTTGACTTACTATTATTTTAGGGTTTTTTCTTAAAGTTTCTTTTCTTCTTAATACTAGCTTAAATCAATTTCATACTTTATTTTATCGCTTTATGAATACTAATAATGTAATAGTAGTGAGAAGATTGATGAACAGGAATATTGATTCATCGATTTTCAGTGCCTCTTAGATTGACTTGTACATATTTTATTGCAAAATTTTATTATTTAAAATTGATGCAGTGAATGGGTTAATAGAGTTGCTTTCTTTTAATTGTAAAATAAATACATTTCTCTCTTTTTGAGTAGAATAGCTGAATTTGAATCGAAATTGACAACAGATTCATGCGGATAAAAGTAAGCTCACCAATTAAGGGTTATGATAGGAAATCCGTTAAGTTAACTTATTTACTGTACCAAATAACATTTTCATTGAAAGACTGTAACTAGTTAAAAAGGTACACACTCATGGTAAGTGGTAATTACTTCATATTCGATTTTAAGACTTTTATGTAATTAAATGGCTTAATTTACTCAATGATATTGGATATCGCTTAAAATTTCTAATCTAACCATGTGCTGCGCCAGTTCTATCGTTTGCAGAGAAAAACGTTCAAACCATGCCAAACTTCGATCTTATGATAACATGTATCTATTTTATCTAAAGATACGAGCAATTCTAAAAGAAGTCTAAGATAGAATATTCCAGATGGAGATAAAGATAACGGCAATAATATGTTTGCGTTAAAATAAATATGCACTGTATACATTTATCTTAACTCGCACAAAATCGTCAGACTTGAACGAAAAGTGAATTCTCATTAAATATGATAAATCGCTAATAAAACGGTTTTCTTGTTAACAGTTTAGTTATGGTACGAAGAGACTATCTCTTTTAACGACCATATTTCCTGCGCGATCGCATCAGCATCTCCTATTTACTTACGACAACAATACGAACAAAAACCCATCTTCCTCAGTCGGTACCGCTTTTGATGTTAATATTCATGGCGACGCGGCAAAACAAGACCATTTTAATGATCATCGTTTTCTTTTTGAGAATGGGATTAGAGAGCGATAGACATACTCCGAGTTTAAACAATTGTCTTCCAGTACCTTTTTTCTCTTTTCAATGTCCTTGCGGAATTGCCAGTGCGCGTATAAAATGCCCCATAAATCACGTGGAGTGACGGGTCGAATTCAAATCATTCGCCTATTTTCGTCGTAATTCTCCGCCTCCTTACGAAGCTTACAAGGATATTACGTCATATTTTCTTCCTGTGGCTAGTGTCTTTTTCTATTAGTACATCTACCTGTGATTATGTCGGAGGACAGCCCATAATGTATGGTAATGCGATCGGATCAACCAGCCATGACCATGCTTTGATAATTCCGTATATTTTGGTTTTGAAAATGCTTTGTTTAAAGCCTTGTTTTTTTCTTCATGTACCTTTAAAAAAGGGTTTATCGCCGCATCTTTTTCTTAGAAAACATGTGTGGAAGTTTCTTCTGTTAATGATTAAGTGTGAAACTTTAGTATTGGCTTGATAAGCTGGAGAGAGCATTAACACTTTCGTTTTGATTTGAAATAAAACAATTAACTTTGGAAATCTTTGTGACATTCGTTTATTTGAAAAGAATCAGTGTATCCTTGTTTATTAGTGCATATTAATTTATCCTTGGGAATTAGTGTATTCTTGTTTTTTCATGTACTTTAAAAAAAGGGTTTATCCCTGGATCTTTTTCTTAGAAAACACGTATGGTGGTTTCTTCTGTTACTGTGTGAAACTCTAGTACTGGCTTGATAAGATGGAGAAGGCATTAAGACCTTCGTTTTGATTTGGAATTAAACAAATAATTTTGGAATTATTTGTATAATTCGTTTATTTGATAAGAATTAGTGTGACGATTGAAATCGAAATACACATCTTAAAAAAGTGTCTTCTTTTCTGCATCCTTTTAACTAGTAAAAAAAAAAAAAAAAAAAAAAAAAAANAAAAAAAAAAAAAAAAAAAAAAAAAAAAAAAAAAAAAAAAAAAAAAAAAAACACTTGTCAGGAGGAGGGCTCGAATCCAAGCTCTGTTCGGATAATTAAACTCTTGCCCTCTTGCATTTTATGTTAAATTTCTAATTTATGCATTCTTGATATTTTTTCTACTTAAAAAACTTTTGATGACAGAGTATCCTTAGACAGCAAAATGTTAAAAAAAATTTTAAAACTCTTTGGAAATTTTCTTAAAATTTTGAAGTATAACGCTAAGTAATTTGTGGTTTGGAGAAAGTCATAAAAATTTCTTACTTTCTTAGAATATACGCTTCTGCACGTTTCATAGTTTTAAATGTTTGAAAATCAAATTTTTAGACAATTTAAACTGATGAAAACAATTTAGGATAACACTAAATTTTTTCCCGATCAATCGCATATAAAGATACTTGTAACAAAAATAAAAAAGCACGCAACATTATACAATTAGCAAACTATCAGCAAGTGTTCATAGTAAAATTTATTAGCAAATATTTGCCGCGAAATATTAAAAAGCAATCTAAATTACCGCAAGCAACCATCTATTTTACATAAACAAAGACATATAATCAAATGCAGTAGATATCCACTATCAGTTTTGTGAAAATTAAATAAAATAGGAAAAGCAATAAGAATTTTCCATCAATCTCATCGATGAATGAAATCGGATAACTTGGAACTGGCGCCTTAGACCACTAGGCCATTTTGACTTACTTTTATTCTTTAAATTATAGTTAATTTATCAATAGCTTCAGACATGAGTTTTCTTTAAAAGAAGTCGTTTGATATTACATATTATTCCTACAAAAGTGTTTTTCTTTTAATCTTACATCATCTTAACTAGTAAAAAACTATCCCTTGTCAGAAGTGGGGTTCGAACCCACGCTCTCTTTCGAGAACCAGAGCTTAAATCTGACGCCTTAGACCACTCGGCCATTCTGACTTAGTTTTATTCTTTAAATTATAGTTAAATATCAATAGCTTCAGAGATGTGGTTTCTTTAAAAGAAGTCGTTTGATATTGCTTATTATTCTTACATAAGTGTTTTTCTTTTAATCTTACATCATGTTAACTCAGGGCTAAAGAGAATACAAGGGCTAGTTCACTCCGCTCTTAGAGCTGAAGCTACGATTTCCCTCCTCATGACGTCACTGTGTCCACAGATCTCGGAGAACGCAAGCAAAGATATGATAACTTTGCATCTTTTTCGTTGTAAAAATAAGTTAGACTTTTCTGGTTATTAACCTTCAAACTTTACGTAATTAACACATTATTTCCGTTCATAAATATAATTCCAAAAAAACTTTCTTGGTTATTATATAAAAAAATACCATTTTAAACTTATAAAAATGTTTTGCTAGTTGGTGAAAATGACACGATAAATACCTTATTTTAAAATGTTCAGTTTTAACTTTAACTATTAAGAAAAATGAAGGCATATATCGACACTTTTTTTATCTACATATTCTTTTATAA
>NC_092209.1:85675193-85688326 GCF_043381705.1 Parasteatoda tepidariorum | reverse complement strand
TTGTCAGAAGTGGGGTTCGAACCCACGCTCTCTTTCGAGAACCAGAGCTTAAATCTGGCGCCTTAGACCACTCGGCCATTCTGACTTACTTTCATTCTTTAAATTATAGTTAAATATCAATAGCTTTGGAGATGTGTTTTCTTTAAAAGAAGTCGTTTGATATTACTTATTATTCTTACATAAGTGTTTTTCTTAATCTTACATCATGTTAACTAGTAAAAGCAGTACTTTGTCAGAAGCGGGGTTCGATCCCACACTCTCTTTCGAGAACTAGAGCTTAAATCTGGCGCCTTAGACCACTCGGCCATTCTGACTTACTTTTATTATTTAAATTATAGATAAACATCCATAGCTTCAGAGATAAGTTTTCTTTAAAAGACTTCCTTTGATATTACTTATTATTCTTACAAAAGTGTTTTTCTTTTAATCTTACATCTTCTTAACTAGTAAAAGCAATACCTTGTCAGAAGTGGGGTTCGAACCCACGCTCTCTTTCGAGAACCAGCGCTTAAATCTGGCGCCTTAGACCACTCGTCCATTCTGACTTACTTTTATTCTTAAAATTATAGTTGAAAATTAAATAGCTTCTGAGATGTGTTTTCTTTAAAAGAAGTCGTTTGATATTACTTATTATTCTTACAAAAGTGTTTTTCTTTTAATCTTACATCATCTTAACTAGTAAAAGCAGTACCTTGTCAGAAGTGGGGTTCGAACCCACGCTCTCTTTCGAGAACCAGAGCTTAAATCTGGCACCTTAGACCACTCGGCCATTCTGACTTACTGCTGTTCCTTAAATAATAGTTAAATATCAATTGCTTCAGATATGTGTTTTCTTTAAAAGAAGTTGTTTGATATTACTTATTACACTTACAAAAGTGTTTTTCTTTTAATCTTACATCATCTTAACAAGTAAAAGCAATACCTTGTCAGAAGTGGGGTTCGAACCCAAGCTCTCTTTCGAGAACCAGAGCTTAAATCTGGCGACTTAGACCACTCGGCCATTCTGACTTACTTTTATTCTTTAAATTATAGTTAAATATCGATAGCTTCAGAGATGTGTTTTCTTTAAAAGAAGTCCTTTGATATTAGTTATTATTCTTACAAAAGTGCTTTTCTTTTAATCTTACATCATCTTAACTAGTAAAAGCAATACCTTGTCAGAAATGGGGTTCGAACCCACGCTCTCTTTCGAGAACCAGAGCTTAAATCTGGCGCCTTAGACCACTCGGCCATTCTGACTTACTTTTATTCTTTAAATTATAGTTAAATATCAATAGCTTCGGAGATGTGTTTTCTTTAAAAGAAGTCGTTTGATATTACTTATTATTCTTACATAAGTGTTTTTCTTAATCTTACATCATGTTAACTAGTAAAAGCAGTACTTTGTCAGAAATGGGGATCGAACCCACGCTCTCTTTCGAGAACCAGAGCTTAAATCTGGCGCCTTAGACCACTCGGCCATTCTGACTTACTTTTGTTCTTTAAATTATAGTTAAATATCAATAGCTTCAGAGATATGTTTTCTTTAAAAGAAGTCGTTTGATATTACTTATTATTCTTACAAAAGTGTTTTTCTTTTAATATTACATCTTCTTAACTAGTAAAAGCAATACCTTGTCAGAAGTGGGGTTCGAACCCATGCTCTCTTTCGAGAACCAGAGCTTAAATCTGGTGCCTTAGACCACTCGGCCATTCTGACTTACTTTTGTTCTTTAAATTATAGTTAAATATCAATTGCTTCAGATATGTGTTTTCTTTAAAAGAAGTTGTTTGATATTACTTATTATTCTTACAAAAGTGTTTTTCTCTTAATCTTACATCATCTTAACTAGTAAAAGCAATACCTTGTCAAAAGTGGGGTTCGAACCCACGCTCTCTTTGGAGAACCAGAGCTTAAACCTGGCGACTTAGACCACTCGGCCATTCTGACTTACTTTTTTTCTTTAAATTATAGTTAAATATCAATAGCTTCAGAGATGTTTTTTCTTTAAAAGAAGTCGTTTGATATTACTTATTATTCTTACAAAAGTGTTTTTCTTTTAATCTTACATCATCTTAACTAGCAAAAGCAGTACTTTGTCAGAAGTGGGGTTCGAACCCACGCTCTCTTTCGAGAACCAGAGCTTAAATCTGGCGCCTTAGAACACTCGTCCATTCTGACTTACTTTTATTCTTTAAATTATAGTTAAATATCAATAGCTTCAGAGATGTGTTTTCTTTAAAAGAAGTCGTTTGATATTACTTATTATTCTTACAAAAGTGAGTTTCTTTTAATCTTACATCATCTTAACTAGTAAAAGCAAGACTTTGTCAGAAGTGGGGTTCGAACCCACGCTCTCTTTCGAGAACCAGAGCTTAAATCAGGCGCCTTAGACCTCTCGGCCATTCTGACTTAATTTTATTCTTTAAATTATAGTTAAATATTAATAGCTTCAGAGATGTGTTTTCTTTAAAAGAAGTAGTTATAACTTAGTGTTCTTAATCTTTTAAAGAGTTTTTTCTTTGCTCTCACATTATTTTTACGAGTAAAAATATCTCTTTGCCAGGATCACAGTTGTTCGATGCTACTTTATATTCTAAATAATAAATGAGTTTATTCTTTCTCACATCTTTTTAACGAGTAAAAACTAGTCGTTGTTATATGCAGGGTTTGAACCCACTCTCTCTTTACTAAACGTGAGCTTAAATTTCGCTCTATAGGCTTCTGTACATTCCAGACGCTTCCTCACTTGTGTAAATTTTTTTTTATATCCGACGTTGATTAGTCGACCGAACACCAATAGCTTTGGCCTGCCATTTTCCCTCTCTGTTTCCTTGTAATTCTGATTCCAATCCAGAAGACAAGGGAACTTCTGGAACAGTCCTTCGCCCCAACCAGACTGTCCCCGCCCTCACTCTTTAAATTATTCTTAATTATTCATAACACTTGTAGTAAACGTTTACTCGAAAATTGAAAAGAAGTTACGAAGTAGTTAGACGTAGAGATGTAGTTATAAAGTTACTCCAAAAAAACATCATTATTAAACTACCTTTAATTTAGTTTAATATTGGCAGCTGATTTTTTTCTTTCATATTATGGGATCCATCAATTAATTTGTAATATTTCAAATTCAAAGCGTATGTTATATAGTTTTTCATATTATAGATTTAAAAAAATTCATTGATTCCAAATCATTGAAAATTAGTTTAATATGGGATAATTTAAAATTTTAAAATACGTTGCTTCTGTCTCATATTTTCTTTCTTGATTTCTTTTTTTATTATAGAGCGATGTGGGAGATTGAGGAAAAACTAGGAAGTTCTAAAATCGGAAAAGAAATACAAGTAGCTGAATAAGTAAAAAAACATTTAGGGGTGAATTCCGAAAAGGGAGGCTTTTCTTTCTTATCTTTATGTAAAGGTGTGCCCTCTGGTGGTAGAACGAAAAACTAGTTTGCAAAAAAATAATTTGGTAATTTTTTTTTTTACCTATGTCCGTTCTCTAAGTTTAAGTTAGTCTTTTATTGTAATTATTCCTTTATTGAAAAAAATGTCAATCTCTTAGCATCAAATTTTTCAATATTTTATCTTATGTAATTTTGGTGGAAAATGTTTTGTTCGTTCAGTGTTTTGTTCTTCTATGATCAATTAATTATTATTTTAACTTCAAAAATTTTGATTACAATTTATTTAAATATTTATTGTCTTGTTGAATAAATATAATTTTGGTAACATAGCTTTTTTGATTCGCTAAAAATGTCTGCTATGCATGAATATGGGTACATTTTTTGAAACTTTTGTTTCTTAAAGGCGTGTATGTTTCGATACATATATTTTTCATAACATCGATACTTTCATAACTATACAAAATGTTGTAAATTTATTCAAAAATAATATCTTTTTTAAATATTTTTTTCAAATAATTCATTAAAATCCTTTTTTTACATTTCTGATTTCGTAATTTTATTTTGATTAATTTTTAATAAAAATATCCGCATTTTTATTTACCTTACGCATTTTTTGATATTAGCATTAAAGATAAATAAAATTGAATAACATTTTTTTTTTGATACCTTTTAAATTAAAATGTAAGAAAAAAAGTTGAAGAAAATTAAAGAAAGTTGTCTGTAATACACACACTCAATATTTCATGCAATTATCTTTTTTATATTTTGAAATAATTTCCGTTTTAAAGTAGGAAAAAAAAACATAAATTTTTTTTATGCTTTCTTTATATTTTCAACTTCTTTTATGAATTCTAAGTGCTTGCAGCTTAAAGTTCACAGTAAATAAAATTCAATATTATTTTTCATAATTTTCTTCGTTAACATCTTTCTGTTTTTATTCTTTTCTCCATTGTTTCATATATATATATATATATATATAAATTTTTNTAATTATATATATATATATATATATATAACAAAAATAATCATGGTAGCAGCATTTCAGCCACCTATTTATATATATATATATATATATATGATATGATATGATATAAAGGGATAAAGGCAATGTGAACCGTTTTATGTGAAAAAAGTTAATATGCATTTTCCCTCGTTTTTAACAATTTGAATACCATAATTTTTATGGTTATTTCACTGTTTTGGTTGAATTTAGGGGAATAACAATAAAATAAATTGTTATTAAATCAATTTTTTGCGGGAAATATTATATATAGTATAAATAGTAGTATTCATTCTAAAACAGAATTAATTACCGCCTTTTTAATTACTATATTCACCACCATTTCATTGGTGTTTCAATGGAAACCTTTTAACCTGTCGAAATATTCGCTCAGCACTTCCTTTATTTTACCTGCCTTTCTTAACGAATAAAAAAAAGCATAGCCAAAAATAAATTAGTATGTGTAGTACGATGACAAGTAAATAAATTATTGGCTTCCTCGAAAACTAAGCACTCCCAAGAAATCAAATTTGATTGCTACCTTTGTTTAGCGACAGAATGTTGTTACAACTTATCTACCGTTAAGATTTTTGGGTTGGGCTTACTTATGTTTCCAACACTTGTTTTAAACAATGTAAGAGATTAGCTTCTGTGGGTAATAATCTATTTGATACTCTTATTAGAGGTTTATGATGTGATTATTATCTTTCCGTGAGGCCCCTGATGAAATATCTTGTATTCTTTGACTCTTTTAAGTGATCTTTAAATGATAAAAATATATATATATATTTACACCTAGCACGCTTTAATTGGATTTAACTTTTCGTTTTGTATTTAAATTGTAAGGAATCAAGCTACATTAAAGAAGCAGTTCCTTTTTATAAAAAGCGGTTCATTTCACAATCACACGTAAACTGAAGCAAATTAAATTAAAATACCGGTAATTGGTTTCTAATAATATTGCAAAATAAATGAAAAACCAGTAGCGCGTTAGTATTAGCTTTAAATTCAAAACAAGAACAATTATCATAAAAAATATACAACTATCTGATGTTGCATGAATTGCGTTGAGCGTTTATTGTCAATTTATCTCGTTATATGTTTGTTTATTCATGCTTTTGTTGGCAAGATGTTTTTTAAAATATTTTTTAACTTTATAAAATATATAATGAAAACAAAAACTCGATTAAAAATAAGTTAAATAAATTTTTACGTCTGTTATCAAATGTAAAATTATGTTTATAATAATAATATGTAGATAAAAAATAAATTGAAAGAATTACAGCATTTTAAAATATTGGCTCTGTTACAATGTTTATTATGAAGTTAAATTATCAATCGAGCAGTCAGTAGTAACTGTTGTAACAACCATTACGTTCTAGAGCAATGAAGACATTGACATAATTATTATTAAAATTTACAGCATTAAGAATGATGTTTCAAATTTATTTATACAATAGAAATGTTCGGATAACGAATAAATTGAAGCAACTAATATATTGTTAAATAATTATAATTTTGAATAAATTATAGCAGTGTTACAAAATTTAAAAATCAATTGCAGTCCCTTATAATTTTTGTAGCAATTGTTCTATTGTTGTAACACTTACTACATTCAGGAAAAAATTATAGCAATTATGATTATTACAATTTTAAAATATTCGTAACATTGCTATAATATAGAGATAATTATTGCTATTTTCTTCGACAATCATTGCATTTAAGCGTTAGGCATAAATATTTACATTTTCTACGAATTAAAAATATGTACCAATCTTTATAAAATAATCCAAAATGTAAGACGAGCTCCTCATTCTGATAATGAAAATTTGCCCCATATACATTACCCTGCAATAGTAGAACAGGCACTTTCGACTTTTGCTATTTTTTTTTTGTTTTTTTTTTTTTGAATTATTCAATAAATCCTTAGAAGACTATTTTGTAATCTTAGAAAGGCAATTTTTCATATTATAAGAAGCTTTCAGGGGTATTATGGATCGACAATAAATTAAGAAAGAAAACAAGTATTTTTGAACACCCTATGCCAAATAATCAAGCATTAAGCTTGTTATTAATATCGACTACTTTGGTTGTTATTTGTAACGACTGCATGAAATTTCGTAAATGTAGCTTAAATATTTATTATTTGTCTCCACAATTTTTTTTTTTTTTTTGTTATTTTTTTTAAAAATAATTAGTAATATTAAACGAATTTTTTGAAGCAGTTTAAAATTACAAAAAAATAAGAGTGATTTTAAATTACAAAATTATTGTATTAAAATTTAAAAAAAAAAATTCCTAAAAAATGCGCAAGATGTATTTAAAGTAGTTCCTTTGTACTGCACATGCATTGTTTATACTGAATAGTATTTGGTAACTAATGAAAAAAACTGATTCAAATATCTTAAAAACTCAAAAAGTTTCAAGCAATTTTTGAAGTAGTAGTACTTTTGTACTTCTTAAAAGAAAATTAAAAAGGATAAGGTGTTTTCCACGCATTTAATTTTGTTCTTGCTGTCCAGTTATTATAAAGTAGTGTAATATGTAATACTACATAATATGATTTGTTGATAATTTAGATACAATTTTTCCTTAATTCTAATCTTTAGTTTGATTTCTAGATTGGTTTGGGGAATTCAAAGTCGTAATCAGTGCAAAATTTATGCTTCATTTTGTGACCAACAGCTTTATTTTGTATAAAATGCCATTTCATCAAAATATACAACGCCGAATCTTCAAAAACTTCATGTTTTGTTTATTTTACTATGCGCATTAGTAAGTGAATATTTTGACAAAACAATTCTTACTTTTTTTAATTTCATAATTTCAAAAAATAATACTTGCAATTATTATACTAAATAAAACCAGAGCATGCAGAAGCGTTTTAAAGTATATGGCGAAAATAAAGAATTTTTCTTTTTAAAAAAAAGCTGTTTCGAAAATCGATTAAGTTGTTTCTGAGAAAACTAACTTCTAAGTTTATCAATTTAACGTAACCTGGATTATAACAATAAAAAAGTTTGCAAATCTATCAGTTGTTAGTCGCGTCGTTTTTCTAAACAATAATAATACGAGATATTAGTTCCACTATAATGATAAATATCAGTATCATGAAATATTTAAAATGCTAAAGATTAAAATTAAGCGATATTAGTTGTTTTATCGCGTTTAAGATTTTTAATACGAGATATTAATTTGAAATAGTAGATATTAAAAACACATTGTGAGCAGAAAGCAACATTATTTCGTTTGCACTAAATGTAATAAATGGAAACAAGAAAATTAATTTCGAAATCCTGGTAAATCATAAAATATGTCAGTGATTTATTATATGAACACACTGTATAGTGTCAACTTTATAAATATTTGCTGTATTACGCATACATATTTGCTTGCTTATAGGAGGGGGGAACAGAAGAAATATGGCCTAACTCCCATAATAGGGTGCTATTATACATAGGGGAATAACTTGCATGATTGACCGTTTGGGAGCATTACTACTATTTTTAATAATTTATAAATATTTTAACTATACGCTAAATCCTTTATATATGTTCTATTAATGTCTTAACAACGCTTAAAGCCATCCGAAATTTCTCCCAGTTTTGATTCAGAAATATTATTTTTTTTTTCCTAATAAGTTTTTAAGTTTATTTTTCCTAATAAGTTTTTTCAAGACAAAATTTTTTTTTTTAAATTTAAACTATCAAGACACAGTAATAATGAATACATGAAAACTTATTTTTTATATACGTTTAGGTGAGCTTTATTAATCATATCAATAATATTTTTAATTATTTATTGACATTAATTATTATATTATATTATTAATATTATATTAATTATTTATTTTTCCTAATAAGTTTTTAGTTTTTATATACTTTTAGGTGAGCTTTATTAATCACATCAATAATATTTTTAATTATTTATTGATATTAATTATTATATTATATTTATAGACATTATATTAATTATTTATCTTCAATTATTTATTTCACTTAATAAGTTTTTAATTTTTATGTACTTTTAGGGTAGTTTTATTAATCACATCAATAATATTTTCAATTATTTATTGATATTAATTATTATATTATATTTACTAATATTACATTAATTATTTATCTTTAATTATTTTTTTTCCTAATAAGTTTTTAATTTTTATATACTTTTAGGTGAGCTTTATTAATCACATCAATAATATTTTTAATTATTTATCTTTAATTATTTCTTTTTCTTAATAAGTTTTTAATTTCTATATACTTTTAGGTGAGCTCTAACAATCACAAGAATAACATTTTGAATTATTTACTGATATTTTAATAATAGGCAACCAAACATCACCTGAAGAAACCCAAGACTTTCCATAATTTTTATTGAGATTTTATTTTTCGTGGTAATTATCTTGTTTTTACCTACCATTATAGAAGCTTAAACAGTCATATCAAAACTATTTATTAGTTTATTATAGTTTAAATCGAATTCTAACAAACAACACTTAAAACTATTTGGAATCTTTCTTAATTTTTTTTTAGATTTTTATCCTTAGTAATTTTATTGTAAACGCTAGGGTTAAAAAAACAAAGTCCGCTTATCACAAAAATTCCGATAAAATTTTAAATATTTATTTGCTTATTTCTTTTTGTCTAATGAAAAATTATTATTCATTATTATTTATTTAAGCTCCGAAATGACTGCGCTTCAAACAATAATTTTTAAATGCATTCCTCATTTATAAATATTTAAAACGTTGCGGATGTTCTGATCTTTAGTTACAGCTCCAAAATCGATCGCACTTGAACACAGAATTTTTTCAAATCACGCATGCACGCACATAAAGGCAGCAACTGACAGAAATCGCTTCGTTTTGTCAAAATTTCGCCGCCGAAATAACCGCCAAAACAAACGAAACAAAAACTAGAAAAAAGACGCGCATCTTCCCCCTCTCTCCCCCCTCCAAAAACTCGGAAAAATTTCTCAGCACTTTTTGCTATAGACAGCGTAGGCGAACATGCGCACGCGCATTTTAATCCTTCCCTTCGAAAAAACTTTTACGCGAAGAACTCTTCATTTTAAACCCTTTCGCTCTTTTCTGAAAAAGAACAAAAACTTCCTTTCCTAGCTTCCCCCCGAAGAGAATTAAAACTCCTCGCCAAAATTCCCCAACACATACACCTTCCACACACTCATACATTACGAAAAGGAAAATTCGGAAGCACCATTAATACTGGTCGATACAACGAAGAGTAAAAATGCGCCAAAAATTAAAAAGAAGAAGAAGAAAAAGAAGGGGGGAAGGGAGACTCTTTTCCGGGAAAAATAAGTGAAAAAGGGAAAAACTTTAATTAACGTTTTCTGGTCTCTTCGCCTTTCTGAACGCTAATGAAATAAGATCGATACTGGTTGAAAAGAGTTTATAATTCGTCGCCGGTGCAAATGACGTTGGCGGGAAAAATAAATAAATACGTCGCTTAAACCAGACTAATTGCGCCTATTTTCAAAGATCTTTTTTGTCAAAAATGCGCTCGCGTTGTGGATTTTTGATCTTTTCTCGTGATAAAAGAGAGAAGTTGGAATAAAAATTTTCGAATTGTTTCTGATGGCGTGGTAATGTATTCAGAAACTGCGTAATCCTTATTTGCGATTTTTAAAACTCCCTTTCATTTAGTGTGTTTGTTTCAGTTTTAAATTTTTATTTCAGTTTGTTTGGCCGCAATGGACTTGAAGAAGAAATAATGTTTGTGTTCGAAATGCAATCTGCGTTTATTTTGTTTTAGCAGTTTATTTAAGAGTGTCTGTAAAAGAGCAAAAATAACACTAAGCCTTCATCTTCATTAGTTTTGAGACTAATGATTTTACAAATGAATTTCACAAATTTCTGGAAAATAGATTATTCATTATTCATAACATGAGATGTTTTTGAACTAAGAAGTCTTCGTATTTGATTTTCTTGCTTTAGTTATTTTTGAAATAGATATAACATTTTGTTTTACTGAAATAAATAAATGAGTAAATAAAATAAAAAATTGAAGAAAAAAATTCTTAACAACATTAAAATAAATAAGTGAATTTATTTGTGTTTTGTGAAAATGAAATTGTGATTTTTTTTAAATTTCTCCGTTATATTTTTTTAATTCTATATTTTTTTTATCAGGACAAAAATTTTTTTTTAATTTAAGCTATCATGACACAGTATTAATGAATACATGAAAACTTACTTTTTATTTGCGTCACTATTCACTTCACACAGAACACAGTGTCAATTTCCGGCAAGACAGGAAGTCACATTCAAAAATTATTACAAAAATTTTTATTTCAGTTTATTTTGCCGCAATGGACTTGAAGAAGAAATAATGTTTGTGTTCGAAATACAATCTGCGTTTATTTTGTTTTAACAGTTTATTTAAGATTGTCTATAAAAGAGCAAAAATAACACTAAGCCTTCATCTTCATTACTTTTGAGACTAATGATTAGGTTTTCACAAATTTCTAGAAAATAGATTATTCATTATTCATAACATGAGATATTTTTGCATTAAGAATTCTTCATATTTGATTTTCTTGCCTTAATTATTTTTGGGATATATATAACATTTTGTTTCATTCAAATAAATAAATAAAATTAAAATTAAGAAGAAGCTCTTAACAGCATTAAAAATAAATAAATAAAATAATTTATAATTTGTTAAAAGAAAATTAAGATTTTTTTTTTTAAATTTTTCCGTCAGATTTTTTTGATTTCATCTGTTTTTTTATCATGACTATTTTTTTTTTTATTTAAGCTAAAACTATCAAGTTACAGAATTAAAGAATATATGAAAATTTACTTTTTGCTTGCGTCACTATTTACTTTTCTCAGAACACTGTGCCAATTTACCATAAAATGTTAGTATATTAATAAGCCAGAAAATCACGCTTAAATACTGCTATTGTTAATAAAAATAATGATAGGTTTAAAATATAGAGAAAACATGGTAAAAATATAAAGATTTTTTAAAAGAGAAGAAGAAAATATTATTCAAATAAACTGTATTTTAAATTTTTAAAAAAAATATTTTTTAAAAAAGCCGGAGAACAGAATAATTTTTTTTATTAAACTTTTTTTTCAGGCTTTTTTTAATTTTTTAAATTTTAAATATTTTTTATTTAAAAAAAAAATTTTTAAAAAGAATTTATTTTTTTAAATTTAAAATACATTTCATTTGAATAATTTTTTCTTCTTAATTTTAAAAAATATTTATATTTTTCCCATGTTTTCTCTATAGTTTTAACTTACTTTTTGTTAGTTATATAGTTTTGCAGTTTTAGTTAGTTATAAAGTTTTATAGTTTAAGTTAGTTAGTTAAGTTGTAATTGAGTTGTGATTCGTGAAATTTCTAGTTTATCTGATGGTGCCATCTATCGTGAGAAAAGGGAAATTCTAAACTTTTTTTGTTTCAATCTACTATGTGGGTTACCATCTATGCGTGAATGCAAGTTTCGTGTTCAGATAGTCCAGGATCACCAACCGAGGAGTGCTCACCCTGAAATCGTCTCATGCGTTGAAGAAAAAATGAAAGAAATATTGTGAAATCACCGCTGAGATTCGAATTCCCGGTCATGAGATTGACAGATTGGCCCTCTCGGTTGAATTAATTACTCGCTACAAGAAACTAAGTGACTTTATTAGGTGTTTTCCACTCACTATATATGGAGGGTGTTTTCAATAAGCATGTATGTAAACAGCAACAATCTCGAGCTCTTGACCTGCTCGACTTCCGGTTAGAAAGTTTGCAGCTGCTTACTACAGCTTATTCTGTGGTGACGATGTTTTCAAACAAATAATTCTGTTTTCAATAAAAGAAATAAATTATGTAATTTCTGGGCTAAATCTGCTGCATTTCATAAGATATTAATGATATTAAGTAATTCTGATGAGTTTTTTAAATGAAAAATTATTTTAGTTATATTTTTATAGGTTGTTAAAAAAGATGGCATGGGTGCTAGATTTAGTAAGAACTCGCTTTTTTTTTTTGGCAGTCCTGATTTGGCCTCTTTTTACTTGTTTATTATTGTCCATGCACCATCATACGTTAGTGTTAGCAAATTGTTCGAGTTGCAAGACGAAGCTCCTTTTGCAAATTATCATTGAGGTTTAAATTTCGAAGTTGGTATATTGTTGTCAAGGTAATAAGGGATTTATAACGATATTTTTTTTTTTTTTTTTTTNTTTTTTTTTTTTTTTTTTTTTTTTTTTGGAATTGTTAAACTGCACAGCGAGAGCTTTTTCAATTTTTAGACTTAGAACTCAATCACGCAAATAATAAGTGAGGCAGCAATTACAAGTATACAAGAAATGCTACTCAAGAGACTCAAAGTACAATGAACGTGTGTTATAAGCCAAATGGCTTCAAAAAACATTGGAAATAGTGACCCGGAAGTATAGGCAGCAAAGTGCCTGCAGCTCCCCCAACTGTTGAAAACACCATTCATATATAAGATTAAATAAGCACCCGATATTGGAAAATAAAAATATGAATTCGTAATCCTTATCTCAGCCTACTCTCCTTATCTTAGCTTAGCTTCTAGCTTTCGGAGAACGTGAGCTCGATTCTATATTAAATAGCTGTGGACTAAGTTGAAGCGGATTAAATTCTGTTTGTTCTGGTCCAAAATGTAAGAATATTAATTGAACAAGAAAAATATTGTATTAGAATACTTTTGATAAATTATTCTACAAAAGTTGAATCCAGTCATATATATATATATCA
>NC_092209.1:85618301-85674942 GCF_043381705.1 Parasteatoda tepidariorum | reverse complement strand
TATATATATATATACGCTTATAATGAAATATGAGTAAAAGTACTGTTAACTCTGCCGCTAATAATTTGATAGATTAATTCGTAAATTAATATTAATATTTTAATAGTATTTAATCTGTAATACATGAATTAGTATTGGTATTTTCTTTTCTAATATTAATGGGGCAAGAAGAATATTTTACTGAAATGTTTTGGATAAGTAGTTCTACTAAAACTTTATCCAGTCATATTTAAAAAAAAAAATTTAAGTATAGTTTTTCTTTTAAATGTAACAGTGATAATTACTGAACATACAGCAATAGTTATTGTGCTGTTAATAAATTTAAATAATTAAGCCGTAAATTAATATTAGTTTTTCACATCTTATATTTTTTTCATTAACATTAAAAAAAATAGGAAAGAAAATAATTTTAATAGTACTGCTACCAATAATAATATATGATCCATAAAATGGAATGAAAACAACGGAAAATTTTCTCCATATATCACTAAAGTAGGTAAAATAACAATAAAGCAATATTAATTCTGGCGAGCAGCATTTTAGTTTCGAAAAGTATTTTAAATGATATCATAAATTGCAATTTTATTCTACGAAGAGAGTGAGAAATAAAAAAGATTATTTTCATTTCATTGTTTGCAGATTCTAAAATAATACATCCAAATTTCTCCGCCAGTAGTGTTGGTTTCGTTATATTATATTCCAAATGATTGAAGGTGGAGAAAAAAAAAGCTATTTGTTTTTAAATCCTTGAGCAAATACTTACCTGCAGCTCAGTTTAACCCTTTAATTTCTTTTTATTATCGAATACGATATAGGAAATGAAAACTCTTTTAATTAAATATTTGCGTCAATGTTTCTCCGAATTAAAATTAATTTCGAAAGAGGGATTATTAACCGAGGCTGTATTTGCACAATCTGCGATTTGAAATGTAAGAAATATTTTAATATTTATATATCATCTCGTGCAGCAGAGTAAATATCATGAAAGGTTAAAAACGAATTGTGCAAATCAAATAAGATTTAAATGCGAATTAAAATTTTTATCGATGTCAATTGAATAGAATTAATTTAATTTGTAAATACTTCTTTTAATCTTTGAACTGTATTCTGATGCAATTCCGATAGCGTCATATCTTTAATTGTTTACTCTAGTTTGAATAAATGTTTTTTTTCTTCCTCTAACAGATTGTTAAATTTGAACATTTAAAACATTTCGATACCTTCTTACAGATTAGTATTTACGAATCGTATTAATTTTAAATAATTTTTATTACGACTTCCAACTGTTTGTTTAATTAAATTAAAAACACTTTTGTGTTAACACGTAAATGTATTATACACTTAAATTAAAAACAAGTGAATGCATTTATCTGTTAGCTATAACATGTATATTGAAAAATGAAATCAGTCTGTGAGCAAATTAAATTTAGCATATTGTCTTTTGGAGATATGGGGCTTAATAAAATAAAATTGATTGGCAATAAATAATTTGAATATTTCTATAACACAAAGTTTTAATCAACGAGTTTTCAAATAACAAATTAAAAGAGTAGGTTGAAGTTAGTCATTATTAAGTTAATATGATTTTGTTTAGGACGTAGACCGGTCACGGATATTGAGCTTATTGGAGTAAGATTAAATTTTGTTGCATGCATTTTGCAAGGAAATGGAAAATAGTGATAATAATTGATAGAAAAAAGTAATATTTTTATAGTATTTTTATTTGGCAATATTTTTTTTGAAAAAATATTCCTGGGCAATTTTTTTTCCTTTAAAAATGTATTAAAATGTTTAGAAATGTAATTTCTAAAAAAAATTTAAAAATTGCTAAAAAAACGTAATAAATTTAATTGATTAACGTTAATTGCAATAGACAGTATGCATCTTTTCCTGATTCATATTTTAATTAAAGAAACCAATTATTTTGTTAACAAATAAAGGTCTTCTAGAGCAAATTCTAATAGAAATTTTCGAACACAAAATTTTTTTTTAAAAATATAATAAAATAAATTTAGAATTGAAATAAATTAATTTTGGGAAATAAATTAATAACTGAAATAGGCAATGTAAGCCAATTTCAGATTCATTTTTAAATAATAGGAATAATAATTTCATAATAGCTTTAAACGTCACCGTTAGTTTGTTTACAGTTTGGTACGAGTTGGCATACTTGTAATTGTCTTTTATGCATCCAAACATCATCAGAAACGAAAATTCGTGTATGTTTGTTTTTAATAGTTTAATAAGTCCATTTCGGAATAGCCTGCTTGATAAGGCGTTGGACCCATGTCCAAGAGGTCATGAGTTCGATCCCAACAGGCCGGAGACTTCCCGTGTAGTGAATAGTGACGGGTGCACGTTAAATCTGCTAGGTCACAAAGTCTTAAAGTTCCTATAATAAATTTTATCTGTGGGGGTACGGAATGAGAGATTGATTGTTTTCTGGTTCAGGTAAAAATTACGACCTGAAGATGTATGAATGGGTTAACCCTTTAAAACGGGATGTGACGTGTGTGTGGCTGAGAACGTACTTTTGGCCATAGATGCCTCCTCTGAAAAACAAGAAACACACCATCTGCCTTAAATTCGCTTGGTTTCACCAAGCAGGCTTGTAGGTATTTGGTAAGTGGCTTAAGAAACATCAACAACATATTTCAATTTTTAAATCTCTTTGAATTGTATTAAATAAGTTTATAATGCATACTAGTTGTGTTTTATTAAATCTAGTTCGAACTCATCTTAATATTCTTTCTGTGCTACACGCGTGTTTATTATACAAACTAATTTCATTTTAAAAACTAGTGTCTTTATTTATGCATCTTAATTTAATGATTTTTTACTTTATATTGTATAGTAAAAATAACTTTACTGACTGTTACGTGTATTTTATTTTACTATAATTGAATATTTTAATGTTACTGAACATTACAAAATAGTGGTAGCTATTTTATATGAATGGTGTAAAAGACAATTCGTAATGTCTCATTATATTAGAAACTATACTTGGTCCTTAGTGTAGTGGAATATCACTTTGGTATAAAGTAATGGGAACCATTTATGGTGTTAATATTAAGTAAAAAGCATTCCCACAACAGCCCGTTGTGGGCCAGGGAGTTCATGGAGGATAAGGCTCCACAATTTCATGACCAACGGCATGATTGCATATGCATGCATACCGCCTTCACTTTCCAAACAAGCTTCTGCCCATCGATCTGAAGCTGGTTGTGCTTGAAGCCATCTTTGGGATGGTGTTAAGATACACTTACATATTTACAGTGTAAAAGAAGTTCGAATAAAATTTTTAAAGTCGAAGTTTCTTTGGGAATTTTTTAGTTCTTTGCCGAAAGAGTTTAGTTCTTGTTTTTTTTATATGTATTACTGTAATACATGTTTTTTTATGTGTTTTTACATTTACATGTAAATAAGTGTTTTTTTTAATGTATTATTTTTTTACAAGCTTTGTTTGCTTTTACAGTTCAACTTCAATGGAGAACTACAGATTTGAGCAAGGTCATTATGATTTATTTACATATTAATTTGTTTTCCGCGGAGGAAGCATCGAGGTTGCTACCATTTAGTTGTAAGTAGCATTTATTCATTTATTTAGTTTTACTTAGTTTGTTTTTATTTCTTTTATCCCTGGATGTTTACATTTATTTGAGTTTCACATCTTAACCGTAATTGCTAAGTTAAGCGTAATTACTCTTCAAAAAACTTTGCAAGAAATGAGTAAAAGATTATTAGTAGCATTATAGTTTAGTTGCACATTGCTAAGTTACTGAAGTAAATGATAAGAGAATCTATTTTTGTTCTAAAATTTATTTTAAAAATATTAATAGATTGATTACATCATTGAGCTGAGCCTTTGTTTTACTCATATAGCTCCTGATCCTTGTTTTGTGAAACAAACTACAGAGAAATATTTTTGTATTATTCAATAAATGAAAAATTTTAAGGTAACGTGGTCATAATAAACGTGGAAGGGTGGATGATTTTCTATTTTGCAATTAACCGAAACGTCATCTTACAACCTCAACGTAATCACTTGTAACACTATCTTGTATACATATAAAGAAGCAGAACTTATTGTTATAATAGAAGCTTCATCTAACAACCTCAGCGTAATCACTTGTAACACTATCTTGTATGCATAGAAAGAAGCAGCACTTATTGTTACAACAGAAGCTTCATCTAATGACCTCAGCGTAATCACTTGTAACACTATCTAGTATGCAAAGAAAGAAGCAGCACTTATTGTTATAACAGAAGCTTCATCTAACAACCTCAGGTTAATCACTTGTAACACTCTCTTGTATACATAGAAAGAAGCAGCATTTATTGTTATATCATATGCTTTAAAAGACAAATAAAGTTTTTAGTGTCCCTACATGGATGAAATGTGCATAGTTGCCAACTCGACTGAATTTTCCAGTACACTACTAGATTTTTCTAGTTTCTCCTGGTCTACTGGTTTAATAAAAATTCTCCTGGTTTTTCGTACATTTTAGAAAATTCCCTAAAATTTAGTAAGTTTCTTGAAAACTCCCTATTGAAATAGAAATTGTGCACAGATTATTGCTTGCTCAAATACTAAAATAAGTATTATATATAATAAAGCTAGCCTCATTTATAAAAATCAGTTAAAAACTTTTTTTGTCCAAAAATGTTGTCCCGCAGTGGACTGATCGTAAGAGATGGTTCCCAGCATCACTGTCTGCGGTCAGAAAGCGGGTGGGTGACCATTTTGATCAGCCTGCGCAGGAACCGAGGGTGCGCATCATCGGCCGTCGCACCGTCGTTAAACTGCCTTACCGTAAAGTGCTCGACTTCGAGCAGGTCATCGGACTGCCAAAGAAAGGGAGCTATCCCCTCTGCAGAGGATCAAAATTGTGATGGCATGTTTTCGGATAATCCTCAGGGATGTTTCCCCGACCGTCGCCAATAGCCCATTATGCAGCTCTAGCGCGACGGAAATGAAATACCTATCTAAAATGTCAGTTAATTTTAATTCAAAATTCCCTTTTTAAATTAATTAAAAAATGCTTTAACTATCTTTGATCAGGGTTGGGGTTTTGGACGTCCTTAACTGGTTTTGGAGAGGACACGTGGGTTTTACTGTCTTAAACTGGGTAAAACTGTCCTAAACTGGGTAAAACTGTCCAAAACCTTGAACTTTGGTAAAAGGTAAAAATTCTATAGGTGTAACCATTGTACACATAATAATTACATGTATCAATAAATATTTGATATTTTTTATACAATTTACTTTAACTTATTAAAAGAAAATAATATAATATAATAGGAAAAGGTTTATAATTTTTGAAGCTCCACAATTCATTGAACAACAAAAGTGAATACCTAATCCTTTAAATATAAATATGCTTTTAATACTGATAAATAATATTTTTGCATAAGGATAAATAATGCAACATTAAAAAATAATGATTTTTTTTAAAAAAAATACTAAATTTGTTTAAAAATTAACCTTTTATTTTTCACAATATTTTTTTTAAAAAAATTTTATAATTTCTGCATTACAGGATGATAAAAAAGACATCTATTTTTAAAAAAAATTGTTTTTAAATATAAATATATTAGTTTAAATTGAAAATACAAAATAACTGAAAAATGTATTAACAGTTTTGAAGGGCATAACATCAGTTTCAGTTACTGACACTGGTGATGTATCACCACTATGCTAAAAGAATTGAACATGAATGAAATAACAGTATTCTTGAATAGTACTATAGGTAAATAAACCTGTTTATGACTAACCAAGCACTTAGTCCCTAATAGCTTAACCTGTATGGCAAAGTCCAACTTCAGCTATGCACTATTGAATGAGAGGACCAATTGAACTTGATTACTAATTTATCTTCTTTTGTTTAATGCTTAAATTGAAGAGTCAAATAATATTAATAAAACATTATACTTTTAAAAACAAATATTCTGTAGTATATTTAATTATCAATATGTTATTAGTTCTATGTTTATTTTACCTCTTAAATATTGTTCAGATAAAATTGTGACATAATTTGAGTAAAAGGGTTTTGGACAAAGGGGTTTTGGACAGGACGGTTTAAACCAGGGTTTAAACCGTGGATTAATCCATTCTGTCCTAAGCCTTGCCAACCCTGTCTTTGATGCATTAAATACCTATTACTATTCAAACTTATCAGTAAACATAATACATAACATTTCAAGTTTTTTTAATGTTCAACATAACTGGAAAATATTGCAGTTTTTCTATTTTGATTGTTTTTCTGTATTGACGTTTAAAAATCCCTAAAATTCGCTATGCTTGAAATATTTAGTACACTCTGCAAGAATTATCATGAAATTTATATTATTTCATAAAATCTACTGGATTTTTTTCTTATCTATGTCGGCAGTTATGAATGTAAATATTTAGGCATTAAATTTTTAAGAGAAAAAAAAGTATTTTAAAAAAAATTAAAAGAAATTTAAATTTTCCGTTTTTATTTAGACACTTTGAAATATTTTATACCAATTAGAATACAATTTCCGAAAACCATTGATAATTCGTTTGCTGTATAAAATATTTCCGTTAGGAAAAGAAAAAAAAAACACTAAAAGAATGTAAACTAAGAAATAGTACTCGTTAACTAGTGGGAAATGTATCTTTTCAGCAGCTGCTTATTGTAGGTTACAGAGGGTGGGGGAGGATAGAAAAAAAAAGGCCCTAAATTAACGACAAAAAACTACTTCCCCTGTTTGTGGACTGTGTGTGGAGGAGTATGAAAAAATAAAATAAGGTTAATGATGAGCACAAAATAAAGTAAAAAAAAAGAAGGTAGAATAGTACAAAACATTACCCAAAAGAACACACGCTTTGTGCATTTTTCACAGCTGTTTTTAGCACTGGACCCCCCCCCCCCCCTCCCTTCCCCATTGGCGGATTCCAAGAATAAATCATTTTCCATTTGAATCACGTAATTTCCCAGAAAGCTTTTTTAGTCGTGATTTAGAATAATGTGTGTCGCACGTAATTTTTAGCCGTTTTACCAAATTGTTGAGAATGTTTCTCCCAAAATATGTTTTCCACATTTCGCTGTTTTCTTCTTCTTTTTCTAAATAAATTTTGCGGTTTTAGAAACTATCATTAGCTGCTTAAAAATGCTTTTTTCTTATTGTTGTTGTTGTTTAAAAATTAATTAATTCCAAAAGGAATCAATTGATTGCTTTTCAAATTGTTGTTTCATTTTTATGATTATGATTTATGCATAAAATTGATCGCGGTTTCCGAATTATGTGAATGTTTTTGATTTAAATAGCGAGCATTTGTATGGTGAAACACTTGATCCAAGAGTAATGTACTGCGTTTCACTACAACTGTTTGATGTAAAGTAATTGCTGCCAATTTTTTTTGACGTTGAGATACAATCAAATTTTTTGCAGTGAAAAATTTTGATGTTTAGTTGCTACCTTCAAATTTTTTGCAGTGAAAAAATTTGATGTACAGTTGCTGCCATCAAATTCTTCCCATTGAAAAATTTTGATGAACAGTTGCTACCCTTTTTGGTGTTTAAGTAAACTGGATACACTTTTAAATACAGAACTGTGCAAAAAATTGTATAAAATTGACAAAATAACAATTATTTGAAAGCATTAATATGATATACAGTCGACTCCTTTTTTAGCGAATTACGAGAGACCGAAATAATCACAATACAATAACGAAAGACAAATGTGGATCATGTGGATTATGAGACAAATGTGGATCCCGATTTTTTTTCCCTTTGTACAAATAACTTAGAGCAAGTAGGTATTATTAAACTTCTCCAAATTATGTGCATGTTCAAATAAAGTGTTGGAAAAGTTTTTTTGTGCGAATTAATATCTCTTCACAGCTTCCAAATTGGACAAAGAAACTATATAGACGCAGAAACGTTTTATTCAAAGCTTTGTTTACTTCTAAAGAAAGGCAAAATGTCTCTATCAGGATAGAATTGTTGCTTATTTTTGTCTTCATTAAATTGGATGATCCATTTTGTAATAGCGGGGATTCGAAAAATATTTGTTACTTTGAAATTTTCGCTTTTTCGGATTCCGCTAAAATGGAATTTTGGCTGTATTACTAAATATATGCTTGTTTTTTAAATAAAGTATTTTTGCAATGAATTGATTTTACTCCGCATGAAAATACGTGTTTTCAGTAAGCAACCAAACGCAAAATAAATAAATAAATAAAACCATAACGGTTAGAAAATAAATAAAAACGTGACTATATGAAAAGTGAAAAATCTAAATTTTCCTCAACACTAAAAATGGTGGCAACTACGCACACCAAAATTTTTACAGTGTAAAGGTGTAAATACTCAACACGAAATAAGAAATAGCTGAGGTACTTAGAGACATTGGTATGAATTTCGGATCATCAACTTCAGAAAACATAGTTCATGTATACTTGAAGAGAGTGTTTATGAAACACATTTTCTCATTAAAAAACATTTCTTTCAAAAGTCCTGGGCAAGAAAAAATTAAATTCCATTGACGCAGCTGGCCAGACACTTTGATCTCCAGTAGAAAGCAATACTGATAAAACTTTATAAAAATTATTTTTTATTTATTTTATTTCCAATGCCGACCTGTGTTAGCATTTCATCAATTCAGGCATTTTAGTGGACATATTTGTTGACCAGGGTCACCATAGTAGGTGGGCCAACGTTGCTCCCACAGTAAGGATAGATAGTACAGAAAATGAATCAACATCTATGCCTTGCACGGGAATCGAACCCAGAACCTTCCTTATGCATGGCCAGCTCCATGACCCCTACACAGTTCGGTAGGCAATTTAAAATAAGTTGAAGCTATTACTTTTGTGTGTATATGAGAAAGATATTTTGAGAATCAAAGCGCCACCTACAGTTTTGAAAAACATTAAAAAAAATCTTACAAAATACGACTTTTGTGTTTTGAGAAGGGAGCCCGTTATAAATTTGTCCCAGGACCCTCAATGTCTGGTCCGGTCTTGTCAAAAGAAATCTCAAAGGAGTCATTTCAAGATATTTCTTTTTTCACCATCTTGGGAGTCAGTGCGCTCCATTTAAATTGAATCGATTCGTAAAATAATAAACTTTCAACGACTAACTATTCCGCCAGACAACAATACGAGTTACACATGAAATTATTTAAAGCAATTGAGCACCCAAATAAGAAGACAACCTCAACGTAAGAAGTGTCCACTTGACATTGCTTTATCTCCGACTTCCGATCTGAAACCCGGAGCTCTGATCCAGTAGAGATGATGGGAAAGGGGAGAGAAAAACTACCCTTTCATGGAAAAACCCTATCCTAGAGAAAGTATTTTTTTTTTTTAGTGTGCAAATCGGAAATCTCCCAAGGTCTCGAGAAGAAAAAAACTTTCTTCCTTCTCCTTCTCACGCGTCATTTCCTTTAATATAACCCGACCACCATCAGTCCCGTTACACACTTGTTGTACCCCCGAAAAAACACCTAGTCCCGTACCCAGATGGTTTTAAACCCTTATATTTTTTTGCCCCTTTTTTCCTCAAACCTTTTCTCCTGCATCCCTTTCTCAACCTCAAAGCACCAATTTTTTTTTTACACCTAAACTGTCTTTGGGGGACAACGAACCCAGGATCCGAAGAACAAAGACGTCGAACTTTTTTTTTATATATTCTTGCCCCTCCGGTGTTACGTCCGTCGCTGTGGAGACGGGAAATGATTTTTTCTTTTTCGGGAAGATCTCTCTACCAGATTTTTTTCTAACCATCCTTTTTTCACATTACCCTCTCGGAAAGACACCTGGTTTGATGAAGGATGGACGGACGAGAAGATGGGGCAAGGACCTCCCAATCGATGGTTTCAGGGGCGCCCTTCGGTAAGGGCTGCTTTTTTTTTTTATTGGTACTATTTTTTTCTATTCCATCACAAAAGCTTGCGTAGATGGGAGGCGTCCACCCTTCAAGCTGTCCAATCATAACATACGAGTAACGGGAATCACTTGGCGAAGATCTTTCATGGTCCATGGATTCGGTTTAGAGATCTGGCACGTGCCTTCATCCTAAATCAGGTAGTTTGGTGCCAGTGTCTCATCAATTACCAGTTTGGTTCGATTTCGTGTGTTCGGGATATTTTGGCTCTATCTGTGATAAGGTAAAGAGAACATCGGCAAATTGGAATTAATGGTCACAGTTGCTGGGTAGAAACACGTAGAATATAAATTAATGGAAAAAGTAGATGGGCGAAATCAAAGCACAAGGATGTGCAACAAGTTTTAAAATTTTTTTCAATCATTAAAAAAAAAAAAATGTCACATCAGTAGTGCATCGATAATTTCCATACCTTGATTTAAAGATACCGATATTGGATTTCATTCTCACTTTTTTACATTTTATTTTTGAGCAGAAATCCTTAAATTATCATTTTAAAATTTGCATTTTTGATTTTGGTGCTGTTTAAAAGAGGGATTCTCAAAATTGTGCAAAAATATGTGAAAATAGCTTCGAAACAGTAAATAGTCGAATTTGAAAACCCCATTTATTCAAAATTGGAACAGCATATAAGATGTTCCTTGGCTGGTAAGGTACCAAGGATCTTCGGAATCGCAGTAGGATGCTCTAAACACTAGTTGTACACCCCAGTCCAGGAAGAGTTTGGAAGCTTTATATAATCGACGTGGAATGACACATCATGACATAATAATTTTCAATTTCAATGGTAGAAATGGTTTTAATTTGGAAAATATGGTCTCATTAGATTATTCGGGAAATCACTAATTTTAATTTCATTTTTGCTTATTTCGCTATATCTTAAAAACCTAAAGGCGAATAGAATTTATAAAGCTTCCTGACTCTTGCTATACTGGTTTGTTCAACTATGCTGGTTAGAGCACGCTACTACGAACAAGGAGGTTCGTAGCTCGAATCCTGCCGGCAGTCAACGAACACCTCTATAATAGAATTTTTCCTATTTTGGGGGGGGGNGGGGGGGGAATTTAAATAAATTATAAAAGACGAATGCTTAAAATTCTATTCAAAATAACAAAATTTATTGCAATTTAATTCAAGATAATGATAAAATTAGTTTTTTGATTAATGCTTTTTACATTAGTTAATAACATATTTTTTATGCTGACAATTAAAAGATTATTAAAGAAAAAAAAACTCAGATACTTTTTTTGACTATTCGTAAGATTCAAAATCTGCCAACTTTTTAGGCATTGTTTTATCCCTAAATTAATATTGTAAATATAAAATTCTTGTTAGTTAAGTAGAAGCCAGAATAACTTAAAAATTGTCATGATTTTTGAAATTCACTTCTTATTTTTTATTTATTTATTTATTTTTGTATTAATATTAAAATTGTAGTGTAATAGCTCTCCGAATTTGTTGTTAAACAACCCCAAAAATAATATAAAGTGAAACTTTATTGCAAACTAAAATCAAATCGAGTGTTTACATATACTTAAAGGCTGTTCTTAGATCTAAGCACCAATACTGAAAAATATTTACACCATACTCACGTGCATTTGTGCATTACTTGACCATTATTTTGTGCATTACGAAAACACCAATTTGATATCGTTGGTAAATTGTTTGCAATCTAGTTCGAAATGGAGTGCGATTTTTGTTGTTTAGCACATACTTATATATCTGTTTTGTTGTTTAGCACATTTTAAATATCTCTCAATTGTATTAAATATTTTTTATATATTTAATTTTAATCTTCATTCATGTTTAAGCCTAATTCGAATTCATTTTAATGTTCTATATTACGCTTGATTTATTAATTATATTTTTAAAATTAGTTTCTGCTAATCGTTTTTACTCTAAATTGTATCATAAAAATAGCTTTACTAACACTAGTGAGCTTGTGACACTTGTTACGTAATACTAAAATTTTAAACATACAATACAAATTTTAGTGTTACTGAACATCGAAAACGGGGCAACTACTTTTCATCAAAAGTAGAGAAACAAAGGTTTTTTAGGTTTTTTAAAGACGCGTGTTTAAAGTATTCAGACTCCAATTATTAAAAAATATGCTTTGTAATTTCATAATTTTATTAATAAGAAAAAATAGTAAACAATTTGGATAAATAATAAAGAAAAATTTATGCAAATTATAAATTTACTATTCTTTTGAAATGCGATTAAAGTGTACGGGTGTATATTTCATACTCTACGTTTGAAAAGAAAGTGTACCGAATTTTCATAATTTTATAAATCCGAAAGAATAAGCAATAAGAAAAAAAATAATAAAAAACGTAAATCAGTTATGTATATTCCACCTCCCCCCCCCTTTCTAATAAAGAGTTGTTTTTTTTTATGTCCCTTGTCCTTGGGTACTACATTAAACCACTGTTCGTTTTAACTAAATTATCTAATCCATTATAAAAAAATTAAAAATAAAAATATAAGCGGTGCCTTCTTTCTTCTTTTAAAAACAAAATGAAGGTTGTAAAAAATGACCATATTTTATCTTTACTAACCCCTCTAGTTATTTACTTAGAGAATTTTTCATTATTTACTTTTAATTTTTTTTCCGAAATTTTCCAGAGCATACACAAGGTTACTTGTTTACTTCAAATAATCCTAGACCGGTCGTTACCCTTAAAACCCCCTCCTAGTTCCTTTTTACCGTGGGTAGGGAAAAACTCGCAATTTTTTTTTTCTTCACCCCATCTTTTAGGGCAGAGTAAAAAAAAAATATATTATCACCCCTTGTGCTATATATTTGAGGGAAAAGGGAAGGGTGCTATTTAGGGGTTTAGCATCCTTGGAAGGGGGTACTTGGAAGAAAATGTTTCGAAAGTAATGAAGTTCATTATTAATAAGATGTCTGGGTATTATCAAGACAGTTACCGCTCCTTTTTTTTTCTTTTAAAAGAAAAAAAGAATTTTTCGTGGTAAACAACTTGCCTCCTTTCTTGGCCTCCCTGCGTGTTTTCTTAAATTGCACTTTTCTATGGAAAATGTTGTGAAGATTGTCACGAAAAGAAAGATAAAAATGGCTTCAATTTTTGCTCTCGTTTTACAATGGATTGAGAATGGAAATAGTTTGATATTTTCTTTATAACACATTTATGACTGAAATGTCTTGTTTAGTTTTCTTTTTTTTTCCTTGTTTAAAATTTTAGCTGACAAATTTGAGGTAATTTTCACTCCTCGATTTCTGTTTAATACTCTCGACGTTGAATCGTGGTTTATCTTAAAATACCTGGCCGTTTAAAAAAAAGAAAAGAAAAAGGAACAAGTATTAAATATTAATTTTAATACAATGTTAGGAATTTTCAAAAATTATGGCATCATTAACAAAGAAAATAACTCTTAGATTTTATTATTCATTATGGGTTTTTTTCCCCTCACAATTTTCATGACGTTGAATAGAGGATAGTATCCTATCTATGTATCCTATCTTAGGATACATAGACGTAAAGAAAAAGAACAAAAATTTAAAAAAAACTTCATATGTTCAAGAAAAATTAAATGTTAATATTAGTACATGTTTGGCAGTTTTAGACATTTCGGAGTTATTAACAAAGAAAATAACGCTCATAGATATTAATATTTATGAGGGTTATTTTTTTTTTAGTGATTCTTACTAAGTTGAATAGAGACATAGACACTTAGACGCAGAAAAATAAGTAAGAATAAAAATAATATTAATGAAATATTAAACTCAGCTACCACCGGAGAAAAAAAAATTTCACAATAAGCGTAGAAAAATGGCAATTATGCTTTAAGATTAATTATTGCTTTGTGCAATATTTACGATACTGTCATATTTGATGTACCCATATGCATTACCAATAGCCGGTAACTTGTGTAAATCAGAACCTGACATTGTTCTACTTGTTGGCGAACTTTGCTTCATGGTACCAATAATTGCTGATTTTTTTAATAACGTTCATATTTTCATCTAAAAGATAATAAAGTTTGAGAATTTAAGTTGGTTATCAAAAGAAGATATGAAAAATTAATTATGAATAGTTGGTATTAAAAGGATTCAGTATTAGAGTTTAATAAATTTAAGCTCCTTGAAATTGAAATGCCGTTCGGATGTATAAGAATAAGCATATTTATGTTAAAAATCCATCAATGTTTCCATCAATGAAATTTGGTATTTTCGATATTCTACCAGAACCACATGTCTCCCGAATGTTTACAAACAACCCCTTGCCCACTTGTAAACTGTTTGGGAAAAAAAACACACAACCAAATCGGCTCTCCTGTTCTCCAGTTATATATATTATGCTACTTTTCATTTCAAGATATGCTGGCTCCTAAAAATTGACCCTTGTTCTTAAAGGTTTTGCATTTTTGTACCATAAACCATGCGCATAATTTAACAGAATTCCAGTTGAGTAATTAGAGACAAGAGTCAGGTTTTAATTTCATATTATACTTTAAGTATAGGCTTAAAATTAAAATTTGTTAATCGGCTTATTAATTCTAATGTTAAAAAAAAAAAAAATGTGGACTGGTTGTAATGAACACCTGAAGTGTCCAGGAATCCCAGTCACCGTGGCTCCTGAAAAATTGCAGTCGGTGTCCAATATTTAAGTGAAATTTAACACAAAAGCTTCCATAACATTCTGCCGTTTGAAAATTGGACCTAATTTCTGGATAGTTTGCATTTTTGAGGACTCCTATAATTTTGGAGATTTCTAACTTTCTCAATAGCCAGGTTTCTTATTTCGCTTTTTACTTTAAGAAAGTCTCATGATTAAAATTTGTTGGCTGGTTTCATGGACTATAATGCATTTTGCATAACTGCCCACAAAAGGAGAAAAAACATAAGCAGTTCGAGGGTATAAAATTTTTAATTCTTTTTTACATTTGATGCCTATTCCCATTACTATTTAATTCTCTAATTGGTTTGACAAGCCGTGATGGCTCAGGGGATAGAGCGTTCACCTTCCAATGAGACGAACCGGGTTCGACGTAAAATTTCCTCAGTGGTAGATGGATCAGGGGTTAGAGTCCAATCACGCTAACCGCGATATGTTCTCGTGGTTTTCCTCTCCATGCAACGCAAATGTGAGTTAGTTCCATTAAAAAGGCTTCTACGAATGCTAATTTCTACTCAATGCTTCATCAAGAAGTTCCCTTGTCTTCTGGATTGGATTTAAAATTATAAGACTACGGAGTTGGACATTAGTACTTGTAAATCCGAAAAATTGGGTCGGCTGTTCAACGACAGTTGTAAAATAAAATAAAGTTGGTTTGTAATGTGAACTCATAACTAAACAATCCTAATTGAACAATTGAATGAAAAATATTTTTCAAACTACGAACCAGATTTTATACCTATCCATACTATTCGTGAGGAAATCTACTAACATTGATGAATATGATATTTAAGTCGTGGTTGATCAGGTAATAAAGGGCTTGCGCCTGATTTAGACGGATTAGTTTCGAATCCGCGTATTAGCTGGCATCAGCTTTCACACTGTCGGCATAAGTTTCCCCTATTAAGACGAGTTAGCTCCAATGCTATTAACTAGGTGTTTCCTTGTCTTCAGGGTTCGAATTTACTAAAATATGTAATTGGATCTAAAATCCTCACATGCGCAAAATATTATGGATTGGTTGCATGATCAATGCTAATGACAAAATATATTTCTCTACCTACTGGTAGAAACTTATAAGAACTAGATTGAATATAATTATTTCGTTAAGGAACCGTTCATATATGATGTCACGCTTGGTGGAGAGGGGGGAAAGAATACTTAAAATTGTGAGAGTTAGCGACGAGGAGAGGGAGGAACCTAGTAGTGTGACATCATCACATATTTTGGTTAAAATTAAAATATTTTAAATCAGCGGGTTAAATATTTTTAGATAATTAGTTAATTATTTTTTTTTTTTGCACATTTCTCATCAAAATAAGTATATATCTAACCATCATTGTTATGCTCATTAATATCGTTAAAGCACATAATTAAAAATTAAATGTGTAATATAATATGTGTGATATCTCTGAACGGTTACTAAATATGTTATGTCATATTGGGTGACATGTGACTAGAGAGGTAAGGGAATATGAAGTGTGACACTTTGTTAAAAGGGGGAGGAGAGGGTCAAAAATATTAAAGAAGAGTGACACGACATCATTTTTGGACAGTTCCCTAATTAAAAATTATACATAAGTATGAGAACCAGTCATAATGCAGATCAGCACTCTTCATTTCTGTTTTCAAACAGTTGAACTTATTTTGTTCATTTAAATATAGCCTCTCACTATTTCTCATTCCTTCTTTCCAAATTCTAGAATACTTTTCTGTTGTTCATTATTCTTCTGGGGTCTAAGTTATTTAGCCCGTCCCCTTTGAAGAAAACCCGGCCATAAAGTGCAACGACCCTTGGTTCTTCACCCCAAAAAACGGGATGCCCCAACCTTACTCTCAGAAGATCCCCGACCCCCTTTAAAAAAGAACTTTTTTTTTTCTTCTCCATCCCACTCCAGATAGAATCTTTTTTGCGTCCGAGAAGTGAGGAGTTCTTTGCCCCTGGGTCCTTCTATATTTCCCACAAAACACTCCCCCGCTGATTTTTCTTCCATTCCTTCCCCCCCAAGACCACCCCAGTTTTGATCAAAATTGCGCAATAGGCATTGATCATCATCTATTGTTGATGGCACTGTTACGCAATGTTCTACTTTCTGCCTACCCAATCCCAGAAGCTCCTACCTGCCGATGTTGGCATATGTGACCATTTGGCCCGATAATGATATTTTTTCAAGGTTTATTCCCCCTTTTTTTATATCCTTTCCTGCCCAAGTAGTGTGTTTTATTGAATGTCACCGCATTTCCGAAAGTTGCGCCACTGAAAACTGTGCCAATGAATGTGCAATAACCCGAACCCATCATTCTGTAGAATTAATCCTTCACAAACGCGTCTGGGTGCCGGTCAACCCGTTGGCTACATACGCTGAAGACAGAAACACGTTTTCGCTTCCAGTGATTAGATGTCGCAGGGAATTCTGTTTGTTGATATGTTTGCGCATGTTGTTTGTGATTTTATAACTACTGTTGGAATATATTTGCTTTGAACATTAAAAGAATTAGAATTTTTGTTTTTGTTTTGTTCGAATAGAGTAAGTTATGAGTATTCGAATGAACATTGTTTATAGTTATCGAGTTGTAGTGCTGTAAATAGCACTTAGCTTTTCTTCATTTTCAAATTTGAAAAAACAAATTGAAGAACTTATATTTAGGTAAGTAGTTTTTCTTTTATATTGATAATTCAATTAATATTCTAGTAATATTTTAACAACAAACAAAATATATTTCTTTAAAAAAAAAATTTTTTTTTTTTTGGGGGGGGGGATTTAGTTTAAAGCATTATTTAACTTAGAATTTTATTTCGTTGATCTCAAATTATAATTTATCGATAAAGAAAATAGGCTTAACTTTTTAACGCAAAATTTTTTTATTCTAAAAATATTTTTATCGCAAACAAGTTATATTACAGTATTATTTATTTTTTAAATGATGAGAGTTTGGAATTTTTATTTAATGATAAAAAATATATTATTTACTCTTTAATTTTCGTAAATTTTGAAATTTGAGTTAGTCAATTAAAGGATTATACTCTATTCTTTATAAAAAATGCTCATGTTTTATGCTTCAAATTTAATTATAAATAAATAAATAATTTTAAAATTAATGTTGAAAAATGTCTTTCCGTTAACTAATGCGTGTGAAATTTTTTAATGAAAATAATTCAATCATACAGGCATTTTTAAAATTTCTTTTATAAAATAATAAACAAGGTATATTTTATTTTCATGTTTTTTTCGCATTTTGTCTTTTTAATTTAATGTTATGCGAACTAAATAATTATGTTAAACACTTTTTTTTTTAATTTTGGAAATTAGCTTTTCACTCTTTAATTTTAAAAATTAGCTCCTTCGCTTTGTAATTTTAAACAGTCAGAAAAGAAAAGATAAAAAAAAAATTGACTTCTTAATTACACACAAATGTTTTAAAAGTTTGAGAAAAAAAATTATAATAGAGGGGGAAAAGAGATTAAATATTTTTGTAGATATTTTATTAATTATGCGGAACTAGATATACTTATCATTGCATTCATTCAATAAAAGTGTTATTTTAGTGCAGATTATTTGTTAATTACAGCGGAATGAAGTGCAATTATCTCCTACCGATTAATTCAAGAAAAGCGTCACTGTTAATAATTGATTCCAGTTTTAATTTTTGTGATTCAGAAAATTAAGCATAATTTAATTGATTTGATAAAATTTTTTTCATGCTAATTGTGTTAAAAAATATAGTAATATATTTATTGTATAAATCTCAATTTTAAAAAAAATTGAATTTTTATCTTTTATTTAAATAAAATTTGACTTGCATTCTGAATAAATTAACTTTATTAATTTGTCGCACTTTTGATTAGTCAATTTTCTTAATTATTCTTTTTTATTTAAGTCAATTTCTCAATATCGTTTTATTTAATTAAGAGCAAGAGCTCATTATATTTAATATTCAAGCCTCTCGTTATTTGCAAATATTCTAAAAAGAACCAGGGGTTTTTTGACTTATGTAAGATTTATTTTTTATTCTTTGAGGTTTAAGTTTAGGTGATTAATTTAGATTTTTTTAGGAGATAATTAGAATCCATGATTTTTCAATTTTCATTGCCAAATACTCGTATATTGCATTTTTCGTATAAATAAAAATAAAGTATTTTAATCAAGTTTTTTTTTTTTTTTTTTTTTTTTTTTTTTTTTTTTTTTTTTTTNTTTTTTTTTTTTTTTTTTTAATTTTTTTTTTTAATGTTAAAATATTTTCTTTCGTTGAAAAAATTATTAAGTTTTTTTTTTTACTGTGTACCATTTTGTTATTAATATTTATTTTAAAAAATTTAAAAATATAAAATTAAATTAATAAAAATTGGTCTTGCTGGCTTTGATTTAAATGTATGTATATCATATTTATGTAAATGTGTAAACGATAAAATCATATTAAATGCAATCATAATCGATAACTACTGATTCAAATCCCACCTAATTTCTACTGTAGAACTTATGTAAAATTGTAATAAATACTAAAGACTCTATTTCTAAATATCTCGTCATAAAGGCCTCTAAGAACTATTTACTCTCATAAATGTGAACTGTTTCATATTTCTGAACTGCTCTGAACGATATTATTATAAATTACAATCAATTTAAAAAAACGAAAGTAGACTATTAAGATGCTCTACCTAAATTTTATTTTACCAGTCAAAATTAAATTTCAACTTTTGATATAAAAATAAAGAAGTCATTTTTCGTCATTGTTTATATCCAATAGTAATTAGTAGAGCCGTGGTGGCTAAGGAGATTGAGCGTTCTCCTTCCAATGAAGTGACCGGGTTCGAATCCCAGCCATGGCTAGTCGATACGGATTCCGCACTCGGCTCGCATTAACCAATGTGCTGACGTAAAATATCTTCTGTGGTAGGCGGATCAAGGGTTAAAGTCCCCTTGCTGTCAGACTAACTATGGGAGGCTTTCTTCACCATAAAACACAAATGCTGGTTAGTTCCCCAAAAAGTCCCCCACAAAGGCAATTTCCCCCCAATACTTGATTCAGCAATCCTCTTGTCTTCTGGATTAGGTTCAAAATTACAAGTCGACGGAGTTGAACATTGGTAGCTGTAAACTGAGAATTGGGTCGACTGTTCAAGGACGTTTATTAAAAAAATAGTAACTAATAATTATAATTTATAGTTATAACAGCGCTATATTGTTAGAAAAAATAGTTATAAATAATATTATGGAACTTCTAGATCTGCATAAATTTGAAACCAGATCATCCTCTAATAAAAAACTGAAAGTACATCACTTTTGTTGACATTTTTAAAACTAAATTTCATATTTCTTTTTTGTAAATCTAAAATACCGAACAAATTACTTCCACTAAAATTCAAGCTCTAGAATTCAATTCATATAGTTCTTTATATTATATAATTCAAACTTTATTAGTCATCAGAATTCAAATATTGTGTTTTCCCTATATATATAAAAAAAATTTAAATTGTACATATACCATTAAAATGCAACGAAAGTGAAATGGATAAATAATACAATAGTGTAATTAAAATGTTATTTTAAAATAAATGATTTGTGCTCAACAGTATACCTCTTATTTGTAATATCTTTAATAGTATCTAATTTTTATTAACAGTGAGAATTGTTATAGAGTTCAGCTTTAAAACGTAGAACTCGCATAATCATGTACGTATCTTCTGCGAATACTCTTAGAGAGGCATACGTACGTCAACGTGTGGAATACTACGTGTAAATGGTAAATGTCTCAAACTACTACATTAATCAAAGCTGTTAAGGCTAGCCGATGCTTCGTTATGAGAAAAACATATAAAAGTCATTTCTATGAATTTCTTTATTAAAAAAAATTATAAGTTATTTAAATTCTAGGAGCAATTAAATTCAAGCTTCTAGCATTTAAATGCTAGACGCAATTAATTTAAATGCTATTAAATGCTAGATTTAAATGTTATTAAATGCATGTTATTTAAATGGTAGAAGCAATTAAATAACGTTGAACTTTATTCTGGAGAAAAAAGTATTGAAGACTAATTTTTCTGCTGGCATTATTGTTTCTAAATTTATTTTAGTTTTGTTTGTTTCAAATTTAAAATTTACGAAATAATTTTTTTATTTTTATTAAGAACATTTCAATGAAAGGCTGCAGTTAGATAAAGTATTGTTTTTCACTTCGGCGCTAGTATTTGTTTCGGTTTAATTAAATCCTTCTGCATCTTATGCGATATTTATGTTTCCTATTTTAAAGACGAAAGTAAATACTTCTTATTAATTTGTATTAATTTAAGCGCGAGCTTTTTTTTTGTTTCTTTCTTTTTTTCCTTTATTTTTTCTTTTTTATTGCTAAATTAATTCCATTTTATTTTTATTTCGAACTTAGCTTTAACCACAACTGCAGATTTTTAAAAAAATAGATTTAAAGTGGTTTCCTTAAAAATTTATCCTTATTTTCACGATACCGTTTTAGAAACATTTTTTTCTAGAATATTTCTAATTCGAAGAATATATTTATTAAAATTTGAAATTAAATCTTTGCAAACTTTATTATCTTTTTCATAAGACAGTTTTGTGTGCATATCATGGACGTCGTTAAAGACTGTCTGTGAAGGCGCAGCGTTTTCAAAGTAATTTTAAATCACTGAAAATTATCTCCAACATGTAAGCTATAAGCAAATAAGCCATATTTTGATGAAAATAATTCGTAAAATTTTCTTTTTTTCCTCCTAAGAGAGTCATGAGTTAACTAATTGGTATTAATTTGTTCCATTTAAATTTGTTGCTAGATTCTAATCGAAGCATTTTAATTTTACTAACGTAGGATTCACGCGAGATGTAATTATATTATAAAAGACAACTTTTATTCTTTTGATTATTATAAAAAAATTTGATTTTCCTTTTATTAAATCATAAAGTATACAGCACTGTGTGTACAGTGCTATCGTATAATATACATTGAGGAAAGAGCTTGGTCAAAATTGCTAGAATGAAGTAAAATTTACCGTGTTTCTGTCTCTATGAGAACACCAAAATGTTCTGAAAATTTTACCTTTGTAATGATTTTGAAAAATTGAAAATAAAATATGGTTTTATAATGTGTAATTAAATTTGGTTAAATTTGTTATTTTTATCATGATACCTTAGTGCATGGCATAAAAAACCGTTTATTTGGTTAAATTTGATTTTCAGTTTTGTATTTTTTACTAAATGTGTGGTAATGAACTATAGTTTTCAAAACCATAATTTCCGGTAAAACATATGAACGGAAAAATTACCAAATGAATGGTTAAAATACCGTATATTTTGGATTTACTAACCAAAAATATACCTTTCTTTCATCAGAAATTTCATTACCAAGTAGTACGGTAATTTTTTTCTCCGTGCGGGTTTAGTAATTTTATATCGAATAAATGGTCTCAATGGTTTTGTTATCATATATACAATCCTGCACTTTATGTACCTAAATCGATTTCTCATTGTCAGTTTTGCATAAATATGGCTGAGTTCCGTTCAGAAATCAATTTTTTTATTTCGTAAGTTTTCAGTAACCGTCATTGAGCAGTCGACCCAATTTTTTGGGTTACGACTTTAGGTTTTGGGGATATTTGAGATTATATTAGTTGTATTAATTTTTAAAAAAAATTTAATTCTCAGTTCATAATTTTAAAAAAAAAAATTCTGCGAAAGATATGTATTATCACTTATCACCGGGTAAACATATATATGTAAATATTCTTTTTAAAAAGAAAACTGAAGCAATATCTTGTTTAACTATTGAAAAAAGGTCATCGAAGAAGCTCAGTTTTAGCATTATCGGTATATGCCCTCCCCTTTTTAAGGGCAGAAAATATTATTTTGATAAGTGTAATATTATATCAAAACAAAAATAATAATTTCAACCTGTAGCAGTTTTCGTTTGAGAAGATTGAAAGCAAAATCAAACGGAAGGTTTTTTTTTTTGTATTTAATGATGCCTCTAGGCTCATTGGTTGAATGATAAAAGAGAAATTTTGTGGTTGGCCTACTGTGAAATCCTTGACCTTTTACAAGAATAGTATTCCTGAAATCCGGTTTAATCGAGGAAAAATGTGGACCGGAAATATTGTCTTGATACTGGAATTTTATTCCAATAATGAATTTCTTTTCCGCGGTTGATATTTTGACACGCCTTTTTTGCGGTTTAGTTCATAACAATCGGTGGTTTCATTATTTCTTATAAAAATTAGTTCAGTAATTCTTTGGGTATTGCCATACCTCAGAAGAAAATTTTCGTCCCAAATTATCTTTCACCTTCATTACTAATTTAAAAGAAAGAAAAAGTAAGTTCGGGCTGACCTGGAGTAAGTCATAAAGTTTCAATTGCTGAAGAAAAAAAAAGAGCTTCAAAATATTAAAATGCAAACAAATTATTAGAAGCGAACTTCTCCGTTGCGTAATCCTAAGTTATCATCTCATCATTTATTTTCATTTGTACATTTTAAAAATTTTCTTTTCAGTATTTGAAACTTCATGGTTTGCTCTAGGTTCGTCGGAACTCACTTTTTTCTACACTTTAAATTTCAAATTAATAATGAAGGAGGAGAAAGAAAATTTGAGAAGGAAATTTTCTTCCGTGGTTTCGCGGCAAACTTTGAAGTAAAATTTTCAAGTAACCATTTCATTATTATTAGTATTCTATCATTACTACACGGAAAAAAAATTCCGGTAAAATTACCGTACATGGTAATCATAATTCTGGTGAGCAAAAAAAAAAATATTGTAATTCTAAAAATAAAAATTAAATGTACGGTATTTAAACCATTCATTTGATAATTTTTCTGTTCATTTGATAACTGTTCGCCAGAAGTTATGGTTTTTTAATTAAGTTCTTAATACCACACATTTACTAAAAAATACATAGCTGAATAGTAAAATTTATTCGAATAAATAGTTTTTATACCATGCTCTAGGTATCATGATAAAATTGCAAAATTTTATTTACCGCCTTTACCAAATTCTGTATCACGCATTATCATACCATATTTAATTGTTAATTATGCGAAAATAATTACAAGGCGTTTCAGATTTTTGGTGTTTTCAAAGTACCAGAAATACTGCAAATTTTACCTTGTTCTGGTTGTCTTGACAATATTCTTTTCAGTGGAATATTCTATTATAATTATTAATAATAATATTTATTTTTAAATATAAAAGGAATATTATTAATTAATATTCTTAATACTCTTAATAATACTTAATACCAAAAATATCCTAAATATATCGATAAAAACTTATCCCGACTGAATTTGGCTGACAAAAGGGGGGAGACGAAGGGAAAAAGTTCTAAATGTGCTTTCATTCATTTATTTATTTCAAATTTTGCGCACATAAACTGATATTGAAAATTTATATCATTTTATTTATATATTTTGATTTCCTTTTTTTCTTATTTCTGATATTCTTCGAGACATGTAAAATACAATTTCGTCACCCCATTACAATTTGGGAAATTTTGCGCACGGTAATTTAGATTTTCGATTGATTTATTCTGAAACAAATACACCAATGCAATTATAAAATGATAATTTTTAAAGGTAGTATAGCTTTGAGTTTTCTTCTGTTTTTTGACCTTTGATAAATATCTTTGTTTTGTTTATTAAGTGTCACGTTTAAAGAATTTCTTAGCATAATCTAATTTTATTTCAGTTTAAATTTGTTAAATGATACCTTCGGGCTCTTATGAAGGAAAACTGTCATTAGCATACAAGTAATTAAAACCCTATCCTATGTATGTCAAAAATTACATTAGTTGCATACATGTTGTTGAAATTTTAAGTAAATCCGATAAAAGAAAGGAATTATTGAGCCCATCAATATTTTTATCAATATTTTAGGGTTGCTCTATTTTTCTCAATTATATGAGTTTCAACTAATAGAAAAATGTTCTCACGTGTTTAAACAGCTAAATTAAGTAGTAATAATCGTAATAATACTGAACAAGTAAATAAAGTAATAATTTAAAGGTTGTTTTTAAATAAATAATAAGTTTCCTCCATTGAATAATGGATGATTTTTCATTTATATTGAACTGGAAATTAATGTAGAATATTTAAATAAACTAATTTTACTATTTTTGATACTAGTTGTATGCTTGTGAATGCTATTTTAAAAATCGCTACAGCAACTTCAAAATCCGATAAACGTTACATACTTACGTAATTGTATAAAAATAAAATGCGTATGCTAATTCTTTTCTAGTGGGTCTGTCATTTTAACTGCGGTAAGTTAAAATGCAAAGTTTTTAAAATCCTTTTATTGGGTGGTAGTCCAAGAGCACACTAAAGAAAATTATTAATTATATTATTAAAATTTGTTTATAATTTAGAAGATTTCGCCCACAATGCCCTTTTTCTTTAAAAAAAAATGTAATTTCCGTAACTATTTTTTTAATATTTAATATTCCGTCATATATGAGAATTTAAAGATCTTTATCTTTAGTTGAGATTAATTTTTTTTAAAAAAATATCCTTTTCCATTTAAAAATTTAAAATAAAATAAAATTATATATAATGTAAATTTATACATTAAATAATGTAATTATAAAAATTATGTATTTATTAAAATTGCACATTATTATTTTGTTTCTATTAAAAATGTAGTTAAGCAAATAATACAATGCACGATAAGCAAACATGTTTCCTTTTTTGTGGTAAACAACATTAACACAAACATTGACATATTGCAACCGGATACACCAACAAACCCCACACTTATATTTCCCCACCGCAAAACATAACAGCGCAAACTGACCCATAGCAGGTCACCGACCTGACCAACACACCCCTTTATGTCCGCAACAAGTATTATTTTCCTCAAACTATCGGGTGGGTGAGGAAAGAAGAAAAAAAAGTCCTAATCCACTCCCAAACCGTAAGCAAATGCTGTTTACGGAAAGGCAAGGTACCTAACGGGGTAAGAAAAACATTATATCCTCAACTCATAAAAACAGTCTTAACATTGTCTGACCCAGTTACCTTGAAAAATAAAAACGAAAACCGCATCCGTCTGATTTTCACCCCTTTCGCACATTCGAAACGGGTTCTGAAGTTTGCAACTCTGTTTTTTTTTTCTTCCAAAAGAACAAAGAAAAAAAAACCCAGTGTCTAGGTGTGCTTTTTCAACGGTTTTTTGGCAGAGAAGGGTTGCGGTTTAGGCACCCCTTTTTTTTATATTTTATTCCCCTATCCACATCCTCCCAGTTTACTTTTTGTATTGCTAAGCAACGGATTCAAAGCGGGGTGAGTCCGTGAGTCAGTATGGATGGGTTGTGAGCGTTCCTCTTAACTTTTATTCGGGATGCTGCAGACGATGTTGTTCAAGATGCTGCAGACGATGGACGATCTCCAAGCTCTTGGGGATGGGTGTTAGAAGTGGGTTGTACACCTGAAGACGCGAGCGAAGATCTTCATGATAAACATGACTGTTATAGGTGAGATTTTGATGATGTTTCGGTTGAAATTAAGTAAACAGAGTTAAGATTTCATAGGATTGGCGCACTTGTGTATTGGCAGAACGTTCGAATTAGGGATAGGAGTAATCGCTGCGAAACCAATTTGTTATTGATTAAACTGAATATCATGTATTCTAGTTTTGTACAAGCATTTTTTTAGTACTTTTTAACTACGAAAAGCTGCTTTCCATGAAATTTGTAACTATATATCCTTGTTTCCTACAAGCATTATATTATTATTTTTTAACTACGAATTATTAATTTTTATCTATGTAACTAGAAACTTCTAATTTCGTACAAGCATTATTTTATTACTTTTTAACTACGAAAAACTACTTTCCCTGAAATTTGAACATATATATTCTAGTTTCGTACAAGCATTGTTTTATGATTTTTTAACTACAAACAACTGCTTTCATTATTTTTTATCTATGTAACTAGAAACTTCTAATTTCGTACAAGCATTATTTTATTACCTTTTAACTACGAAAAGCGGCATTCCATGAAATTTGAAACTATATATTCTAGTTTCGTACAAAGTATTATTTTGTTATTTTTTAACTACAAATGACTGCTTTTATTATTTCTTATCTATTAAACTAGAAACTATATATTCCAGTTTTGTTCAAATATTATATATTTTTTTTAAACTACGAATAACTGTTTTTATTAATTTTTATCTATGAAACTGGAAACTTTTAGTTTCATACAAGCATTATTTCATTATTTTTTAACTACGAAAAACTACTTTCATTAATCCACGAAACTCGAAATTATATATTCTTGTTTCTTAGAAGTATTAAATTAATATTTTTAACTATGAATAACTGCTTTTGTTAATTATTTCTTACCAGTATTATTTTTTATCCACGAATTAGGGATAGAAGTAATTATTTCGAATTAGACTAGTAATAAACAAAACTTTAGATTACGTGATAAATACAATTATTATTTTACTATGAATCAGGTAAATTATGTTTGCAAATTAGATTTGTAATAAATTAACTAGAAATTGGTGAATATGGCGAAACAATTATTCATTCACTTATTTTTCATTATGGTTTAGGGATAAAGTGTGATCATTATAAATTAGAATTTTAATGTGTGAAACTAGAAATTCTATTATAAATACTATTTTATTGTAATAATACACCTATAATTTTTTTTAAATTATAAATTAAGGGTTAAATTACCAATTTGAATTGTAATATAGAGTACTATAAGATATGATGCAAAATACAAACTTTATTTTATTACTTTTTTTTACAATGAATTAAGAATAGAAATATTCATTGTGAATTATATTTGTAGTAAAATAAAACTAGAAATTATGTGATAAATAAAGTTATGCTTTTATTACTTTTCATTACGATTTAGTGATAAAGTAGTTCGAATATACATTTGTAGCACTAAAAATTAAAATTATGTAATTATTATTATTATTATTTCGACTATGTTTTCTCAAAGCTTTTTTGTATATACTTTATAGTTTAAGTAAACAATACCAGGATTTCTCCATCTTTTTCTCTTTTAATAATAATATATTCTGTTTAGTATAAAATATAAAGTATGTATTTTTACTTTAATTAAATATTTTTCGTCTACAAATATTTCGATTAAAATTTCTTGAATAAACTTTAAAGAATTGAATATTTTATTTTGTGGAAAATATATGAACTGCATTTAGTTAATTATTAACATAGCGTCAATCTATTCTGCAAGATTGATCTGCTTTAGAATTTATTTTTAACATTAAAACTTTCAAATTAGTTATTTGAATCTTATGAACTAGTGACAAAAACTAGTTAATTATAAATGTAAAACTCCAAAGCAATTAGCAATTCAAAGCTTATGGATCTGGAAGTTTAAAAAAAATGTTTGTGAAAATTAGTGATGTAAATCGTACAGCTCACTATTCATAACTTAAAATTTAATTATCTGTATCTTATGAACTAGTGAGAAAAACAGTTATATAATTAATATTGTTTAAATTACAAATGTTACATTCTTAACCAATTTGCATTTCAAAGCTTATTGATCTGGAGATTTAAAAAAAAAAATTTTAAAAATTAGTGATGTAAATCATACAGCTCACTATTCATTATCAAGTCTAGGAAATTGACTAAGATAACTGTTTTTGTGCTAGTGTAATTTAGTATTAGTACGTATAAAAATCTAAAAAGTGAAAGTTAGAATTAGCTCAGAGAAAAGAATATTTCTGCTTTTTTTTGCTTAAGTAGATAAAAACAAATAAACATCAATTTACATGTAATTTCTTTGCTTTGAATGTGGCTGTTGTTTACAAATGACTAAAATATATTCCTAAAGAAATTGTTTAAAACTCACATAAAATAAAAGTATTTTTTTGTTATTTACTTATTAATGTAATGTTTTTGTTAATGTTAATGAAAAAGTGAATGTAATTTTTTTTTATTTTTAATTGAAATATCATCTAAACTTCTTACTCCTAATTTTGAGTTTTGTTTGACAAAATATGAAAATCAAGATGCCATTTAATGTCTTGGGAATAATCATTGATGATAGTTTATTTATGATAGTGTTTCAGAAAAGGTTATTTATCTACTTTTTTTCAAACTTGCTTTGTTTGAAAAAAAGTAAACTTAAGCTTTTAGACCAAGTGTATGAATAAATACTAACAATTGGGAGCTAGCGTAAGTTTTAATGGAAGTTAACTGAAAAACAATACAGATCATTCAATTGTAGTTTTCATAGCATCACATTATATAGATGATGAAATATTTAATTTATTTTTCTTTCCTTCTTTTTCTAAATGCTATTAAAATCATATTTTAAAATTGTTTGTGACAAATTTAATTCCATTTTTTTAATTCTCTAAGCATGTGAATAATTAAAAAAATATCGTAATTAAATAAAAGCAACGTCTTTGTCTATTTGATTTTGAAAAAAAAAAATTTTTTTTTCGTAGATTTAAAAAAACTCTCACAGATGATTTTTTTTTTAATATTATAATTTCCTAAAAATTATAACTTCATAGAAAAATTGTCAAACATAAAAAAATAATAATAATTAATATACTTAATTCAATTGTTATTTATTACTCGTGCAATTTCTTTAGGCTTAATATTTCCGTACTTTTCATACATGTATTTACATAAAAGTATGTAACAAAATTTTAAAAAATAATGATAATAGTAATAATAATAATAATAACTTATTAACTCGCATACTTCTTTAAATAACTTTGATCCAAATGCCAAAAATTTGAAAATCGCAAAACATTATACGTATTTTTATTTAAATAATAATTTTAATGAAAATGTCCTAGTTGTATTTTATTATATTATGAAGCATGTTTTGTTTTACAAATCCTTAAAAGAAAAATTATAATGAGGACTAATTGTTTCACGCATCGCTTACTAACATTAGTCCATCTATGTAGGCCTAGGTTTAACTCATTGCTTTTTTTAAATATCTTCCTTCTGCATTGCTCATTTTCTTTCAAAATATTTTTTATACAGATTGTCAAAATCAAATATCAAAGGCTAAAACTTATTTCGTAAAAAAGTAAATAAATAAACAAATAATTTCAAAAATGGGATTTTAAACGCAAAAACTTTAATCACATGCCTAAATTCACATGAACACTCTTATAAACATTCCTTAATAAAAATATTTTGGAAGAAATATTAAATTTTTACGATTAAAGAATAAATATTTCACGAAATATTAATATTGAAAAAAATTATTTAAATGCAAATGTGGGCTAAGCTACTATGCATAATATAATAGATTAAATTTCGTACCAACATTATTTTTTCGTCTTTTTAACGCACATAAGCTTAAGATTTCGTTTTTAATAAATTGCAATCGATATAAATGTACATTTGTTATTTTTAAGCATAATTTCTGTTAAAAAAATCTTTTTCAAAAAAGTCAAAAATAATAGAGTGATTTAAATGAGTATGTTGGATATATTTAATGCCCATATCCAAGCATGAAGAACAAAACCTGCCTGAGATAAATGCAGCCTTATCACTTATTTTATCCCTCTTAATATTTATAAGCTTCATGTCTTTTATTTGTGGTTTGGCGGTCAGCGTATGCTTGACCGACGATTGATGATGGGTTTTCGCGCCAGTGACTTATTATTAGAGAGACCTTTTTCTCACTATTCCACATCTGCTTCCTCTTCTAGCAACAATAACAACTAATTTTCATATCTAAGCGGGGAAAAAATATATTCACAATGATGGTTGATTGCTTTTTTGGACTTAAAAAAATACTAGATGGTTCGTTATTTCAAACCACTGAATAGTGTTAGTTTTCTCGGATTATCATTGTACATAATTTAAAATATTAAAATATTATATGTTCAAGCGAATTTCTTTTTAAATGACAGTTGATTGCTTTTTTGGACTTGAAAAATACGTGCGTTATTTAAACCACTGAGTAGTGTTGATTTTCTCGAATTAGCATTGTACATTATTTTAAATATTGTATATTTAAGCGAATTTCTTTTTAAATGATGGTTGATATCTTTTTTGAACTTAATTTGTGCGTTATTTTAAACCCCTGAGTTGCGTTAGTTTTCTAGAATTAACATTGTACATAATTTGAAATATTGTATGTTTTAACGAATTTCTTTTTAAATGATGGTTGATTGCTTTTTTGGACTTGAAAAATACGTGCGTTATTTTAAACCCTTGAGTTGCGTTAGTTTTCTAGAATTAACATTGTACATAATTTGAAATATTGTATATTTAAGCGAATTTCTTTTTAAACGATGGTTGATTGCTTTTTTGGACTTAAAAAATACTAGATGGTGCGTCATTTTAAGCTACTGTGTTTTGTTAATTTTCTCGAATTAACATTGTATATAATATGAAATATTGTATGCTTAAGCGAATTTATTTTTAAATGATAGTGCGCAAAAGGAATTAAAGCTTAAATCAGTTTATTTTGTTTGTTATTTTATGTTGGAAATGTTTAATGGAATTCTGCACAAATGTTTCATTATTCTCATTGAAGACGATTACTGAATCATAAAATAATAATAATTATAATAATAATGTTTTAAAAGCACACCAAAAAATTTTGAAAATTAAAATTTTGGGCAACAATGTATAAAAAATCCAATCATCGATGCTATGTTAATTATCCTTTGCAACGGACAAAAAAGTACAAAAGGTTACTCTTTTCTCCTAAAATGTAGAAGTGTTTACAATTATTCCCGATTCCGTACCCCTTGCATGGAATTATTTACGCAAACGTTCTGCAATCATTATTGAAAGGCAGTTATTTATGCACACATTCTGCAATCTTGATTTTGTGACGGTATAACGGGACAATGTGATCAACGATATATAACTTACCGCCATTTTTTCAGACACGCTGGTACCTATCAATCTGAAATTGGGTTAGCTTCAAGCCATTACCGGGTATCAAACCCCAGTTCAACAATTATATTTTTGAAACTTGATTTATTAACATAAATTATCGTCTGCACAAATTAATTAGCAAATTTAGGTGCACTCTACTAAATATTTAGAATACGAATTAGATATGATTGTTAGATCCAAAGTTATTCTGGATGATTTATTTTGATGTTGGCCATTGTACACTGACAATCGTTACATTCATGCAAGAATAGAACAAAACTTTTTATATAATGTTGCCTATATATATTATTTTTTTTTAATTCCACTGTTTACACGGAGGGAAAAAAATGGTAAAATTACGGTACTGGGCGGTTGAGACATTTTTGGTTAAAAAATAATTCTGGTAGTGGAACCAAAATGTACGGTATTTAATAAATTCAAATATTAACAGTTTCCGTTCATAAGGTAACGGTTTACCGAAAATTTTCGTCTAAAAAAACTATAGTTCTTATCAGCAGTATATATAACGGAATGAATGGTTTTTATGCCATGCTTTAAGGTATCATAATAAAATTACTGAATTTCAACACATTTTTCAAATTCTAAGACACGTTATAATACAATATTATATTGTTATTTTTACAAAAATCATTACCAATGTTGGTAAAAATTATCAAGTGTCTTGGTGACGTCATAGAGCCAGAAGCGCTGTAAACACGGTTGACAATACTTTTTTCTCGGTGTAGAAATAACATATTTTTTAACAGAGAATCTCTATTCATATTTGGCTATAGGGAGATTAGTAATTTTATTCTAAGAGATATCTTCTGAATTAGATTTACCCCTCAACAGGTGAACTGTTACCAAAATCTATAAGTATCTTTCTTAAGATCGTTTTATCACCTGTCAGTATTCCCATGCTGTTACATCCCTATCCTGATCTAATGCTTTTTTTTTTATTTAATAGGTTGTAATGTTTTTTATTATTTCCTTTTGGAACACACTTTTTGCTTTTCAGAAGAAATTTTTTTTTCAAGAAATGTCTTATTTAAAAATAATATTTACTTACACGAATCTTCCTCAATTTTAGGTATCTGTGAATTCCTCAATTTTCTGTATAAGCAAATGTAAATACTGTAGTTCATTTGCAAAAACGTATTTTCAACAACAAAAAAATTTATTATTTTAGTTCATAGTCCTTTGTGTTAATTCAGGGCCACCATTAAATCAAATATAACCGGAAGCTAATATTTATCTGATACATATATACTTTTATTGACATAACATTTTAGACAAGTAATGAAACGTTTTTCTGCAAGAATCCAGTTATCTAATTTTGTTATAACCGTAATTTTGTTATAACAATAATAATTACAGTTATTATGATTATTATTATCATAATTATTTTTACAACTATTTTAGTTGTAACAGAGATTAGGCTTCTGTTTTTTACAAATTTGTTACTTGTAAATATTGCATAAGATTTATTTCCAATTAGGACATTATTTACATATTTTCACGAAATAATAAATGATCTACATTTTATTTTGTTCTTTCAACTTTTTTATTCAAAATTTTCGTATTTGAAATTAAAGAAGATATAACGAGCCAATATTATCTAAAATCATTTTATATTTTACATAAAAATATATAGCTATTACGATACATTCCACTATTTCGTCATGAATTAATATTCTCAAGAAAAGTCAGAACCATATAATTGGTTCCTCGAATTTCAATATTGTGTTAAGTTGCTGCCATTAGGCGTTGCATTTTAGCTCAAGCAGAACTATAGTATTGTGTTATAACGTAAAAATAAGTATGGCAATATGTTATAATTTGACACCATATGAAGGTCATCAAATTTGAAAGCTTTTTCCATTTTCCAGTATTGTACTATGAGTTAGTATTAGAACTATGTATAAATAATTTTCTAACACGAAAAAAAGAAACTTCTTATTTTTATATTGCTTAGAATGAGTATGGCGGAGTACGGTGGGAGCTTGGCCGAGGGATTATTGGAACCATTAAGCCATCTTCCCAATTTGGCCGCCAACAGCTGAACCATTACCAAAACTATAGTGGTCATTTTTCTTCAGACCCCTTTATCACCCGTCGGTTTTTTCACCCCTACCCTTTCTCTTTACCGTCAAAAACACAATTTATAAGCATGATACACATGTGTTGTTTGTTCTCCCAGTAATTCTTTTTTTCTTCTCACTGCGTGCAAGCTTCCATTCTTCGAAAAACACGTTTTTCCTAAATGAACTGAGGACACCCCTTCCCCACGGGAAGCAATTTTTTCTCCATCTTCCTTTCTCTCCCCACACTGGGGTTATTTTGGGGTTATCCTCCCATTTCGGGGACTGATTGATGCGGGATTTTTTTTCCTTCGACTTGTTTTTCCCCTAAGTACGATTCGGGGATCAAGTCCGGCTATTGGAAAAACCTCTTATGGATGTCTGGCCAAAGTCCGGACGATAAGGACATTGATCAATGTAATTATTCCACCGTGGAAATTCGGTCGACCGGCAGTAATATTATCATTCGTTAATGCTTACGCTGATACTGCGTTAATGCTTACGCTGATAAATATCATTATAGAGTAGGTTTTTTTTTAATGAGATTCAGTGAATTAGTACTCACTGTCATCTGAAACTAATCAGCAAAAACTACTGTTATTGTTTACACTTTTATTTTACGCAAATGTTAATGTCATTATTTACATTTTACTTCAAAAATATGTTAAATATCTGCTTGTATTTTATCTGAAGAAAAGTATTAATCACGAAAACAGAAATTTTGATGATTTATTTTGGTAAATGAACAAAATTACTTGCACTCACTGCAAAATTACTTGCACTATTTACTCATATTATCATACGCTAATGCCAATGTTGTTAAATATCATAGTCGGTTTCTTTTTAATGAGATTTGGAGAATAAGTATTCATTGTAATTTTAAACTAATCACCGAAACTACTGCAGTTGTTAAAAAAAAAGTTTACTGTTATTTGCACTAATGTATTAAATTTTAACAAATATTTACTTGCTTGAAAGAAAAGTATTAATAACGTCAATAGAAATTTTGATGATTTATTTTGGTAAATGAACAAAATTACTTTTTTTTTATCTACTCACATTATCATACGCTAATAGTTGATAAATATCATAGTCGGTTTCTTTTTAATGAGATTTAGAGACTAAGTATTCATTGTAATTTTAAAGTAATCACCAAAACTACTGCAGTTGTTTAAAAAAAAATTACTGTTATTTACACTAATGTTTTAAATTTTAACAAATATTTACTTGCTTGAAAGAAAAGTTTTAATAACGACAACAGAAATTTTGATGATTTAATTTTGGTAAATGAACAAAATTACTCTTTTTTTATCTACTCACATTATCATACGCTTATGCCAATGTTGATAAATATCGTAGTCGGTTTCTTTTTAATGAGATTTAGAGAATAAGTATTCATTGTAATTTTAAAGTAATCACCAAAACTACTGCAGTTGTTGAAAAAAATTTTTACTGTTATTTACACTAATGTATTAAATTTTAACAAATATTTATTTGCTTGAAAGAAAAGTATTAGTAACGTCAACAGAAATTTTGATGATTTATTTTGGTAAATGAACAAAATTACTTTTTTTTTTATCTACTCACATTATCATACGCTAATAGTTGATAAATATCATAGTCGGTTTCTTTTTAATGAGATTTAGAGAATATGTATTCATTGTAATTTTAAAGTAAAGTAATCACCAAAACTACTGCAGTTGTTAAAAAAAAATTACTGTTATTTACACTAATGTATTAAATTTTAACAAATATTTACTTGCTTGAAAGAGAAGTTTTAATAACGACAACAGAAATTTTGATGATTTAATTTTGGTAAATGAACAAAATTACTTTTTTTTTTATCTGCTCACATTATCATACGCTTATGCCAATGTTGATAAATATCATAGTCGGTTTCTTTTTAATGAGATTTGGAGAATAAGTATTCATTGCAATTTTAAAGTAATCACCAAAACTACTGCAGTTGTTAAAAAAAAAATTAGTGTTATTTACACTAATGTATTAAATTTTAACAAATATTTACTTGCTTGAAAGAGAAGTTTTAATAACGACAACAGAAATTTTGATGATTTAATTTTGGTAAATGAACAAAATTACTTTTTTTTTTTTATCTACTCACATTATCATACGCTTATGCCAATGTTGATAAATATCATAGTCGGTTTCTTTTTAATGAGATTTGGAGAATAAGTATTCATTGCAATTTTAAAGTAAACACCGAAACTACTGCAGTTGTTAAAAAAAAATTACTGTTATTTACACTAATGCATTAACTTTCAACAAATATTTACTTGCTTGAAAGAAAAGTTTTAATAACGACCACAGACATTTTGATGATTTATTTTGACAAATTAGCAAAATTATTAATAATTTTGCTTTGGTCTACATACGTTATCATGTGTTAGAGACAATGCTGATAAGTGAACAATTACTATTATTGTTTACAAGAATTTATTTAAATTACTTTCGAATTAATGTTGAAGAATGATAAACAGGTATTTTTTATTCAATTATAATAGAGAAGTCAGTAGTTAAAGTACTGCCTTTTAAAATACTGCAGCTATTTCGTACTTAAATATAAATATACTAGTTTGAATGAATTAAATTACATTCACACAAAAAAATACAAATGACAATTATTTTGTCTCTAGTTATTTCTTACCGTGCATTTTTTGTACAAATTCCCAAAATCAATTTAAAATTTACATCAACATCAAAACTAACATTAAGATTACGAAAAATCAATTCAGCATAATTCTGTTGAGTTAGACAGCACTAGCTATTGTTGAGTGTATATACAGTCAAACCCCGCTATAGTGAACACAGTTTATAGTGAATTCCCGGATATAGTGACCGAAATGTTTGGTCCCATGCCTTGTTATACACGTATAATGTTATTTTTTGTGGATATAGTGAACCAAAACAAGAGAGGAAGTTGGATATTATGAACTTTTTTCCGTCTTCGACTGATTTTTCTTCTTAACTTTTTTTTTAATTTTGAAATGTCTACTTCAAAATAAATACTTATACCGATTTCTAAAACCATCTATAGAGAGTGGAATGTGGCAATAAACATTTTCTCTTGTTCTCTTCTTTTATCACAGTTTTCCATCCCTAAACTAAGGCCTGCCCAGGCAGATGTATGGACAAAATTTTCCCTGCATCAGCTAAAGATTACTAATTTTTTTTTTTGTACACAAGACGAAGAGTAAAAAAAAAAAGTTAACGCATTTTTTGCTACTACGTAATATGTTTCAGTCATTTTTGTATTTCATTTTATTGGTCATTTATTAAAATAATGTATAATAAAAAGGAGTTCGGAATCATTAGTTAAATTTGTTTGCGGAACGGATATAGTGAAATCCCGGTTATAGTGATCCAAATTTCAGTCCCTTGAAGGTTCACTATAGCGGGGTTTGACTGTATATATATGCATGGATAATTTTATTGATTGTGTAAAAACTACCTACATTTTCTCCTCCATAATTTAGCTTGTTTACTTGCATTTGCATTTATTCTGTATCATGCAACTTTTATTTACCGTTTATGTGTTGCATTTATTTATTTTTATGTATATTTATTTTATTTATTTATTTTGCAGGGAAACAAGAATTCAGATGTAGCCTTCAAGGTGGATCCAGAAAAAAGTATGTTTATGAACTAAACAAGTATTTTATTCTATATTGCATAATTTTAATATTTTTTCTTAAAGTTAAGTTAAAAAATTTTAAACTAAATAATTATTTCATACACTGTGAAATAATTTCCAAATAGAGAAAAGTTTAGAGAAAAGTATTGGCCTATTAGTTACTAGTTGTTATTACCTCTAATTAAAATTAATTTTTGCGTTCAATTATTATAATAAGTAAAAAGGAATGACTTCTCAAATCTATTAACTTGTTTCCTTAATTTATTTTTCTAATAAAATTATAAACTGTTAATGAGGCTAGTTGCAATTTGCAAATCTCTTCCGCCAATATGTTTTTATTCATCATAAAATCATCACTCACTTTCGGATTTATCACTAAATGTATATGAATTGAAATTATTATCACAGAAGAAATGTACCATCATAATAAAACATCAAATTTTAATAGAAAGTGGAGAGAAAAAAGGGAAGAAAAGGACATGGGTACAAGTCTTCCGTCCCCAGGACGGATTTCCGTCTTTCGAAAATGTCCGCGGACGGAAGTAAGACGGAAACAAGACTGACTCGAAGACGGAAATCGGAATTTTTTTTTNATTTTAATAGAAATTGGAGAGAAAAAAGGGAAGAAAAGGAAGAAAGTTCACTTTTTTAACAATGTTTATGTAATACATTTGTTAATTTTATCAGGATACCTCAGAACAGGGAATGAAAACCTTTGATTTCATTAAATTAACTTTTTTTTTTGTATTTTTTTTTTTTCGTCATACATGGAAAACAGATTTTTTTTTTTACTAGAAATGCTCTTACGACAGTACGACAAATGCAGTACGACAAATTTACTAGGATTTCTTTTTCCATGTGCAGACGTTTTTTTTTTTNTTTTTTTTTTTTTTTTTTTTTTTTTTTTTTTTTTTTTTTTTTTTTTTTTTTTTTTTTTTTTTTTTTATAAGGATTCTAAAAATATTCATTAAAGGCAGTCTTTACGAAACACCCTATATTTATAAATATAAAAAGAAATAATATAAATATAAAAATAAATAATATAAATATAAAAATATTATTTATAAAAAAAAAATAAATTTCCACGCCAATTTTCGGTTTAAAAAAATCAAGATTTTTTTTTTTTTTTAAATTGTCAAGATGAAATTACGAAAAAAATTCACAAGTTTTTCTCTTTTATAGAATTTTAAATATTTTACAGCGTACCAAAGAACAATGCAAAACTTCTAATAAATAAGAAAAAAAAAATTCTTAAATCTATTACTAATAATTTAGAGGCATTTTTTATTGCTATCTCAGAAGAAGGAATAGACAATAAATAAAATTCACTATGAAATTATGAACAGAATACTGTCATGTAAATTTCATCTATCTCTCAATATCTCATTATGGATAAAAATATTTTAATCGTCGTATAACCACCCATTATTTCATCAAAAAAATTGCAATATCTTTCCTCTATATATTTTTCCCTGTATTTACCTATGTCATAACCTACAAATCACTCTTATTTATAAATAAACTCAAAAATAATCCAGAAAAAAAAATAATTAAAACATTTAATAACGTACATTCTGTTTTGTTTACATCAGGAAAGACCTGGAAGGGCTTAGGTCGTACTACAGAAAAATGTCAAAATCGGAAGATTAGCTTGAAGCTTGCATGGAGAAAAAAATAAGAAAGCTTTTTACAGGTTCGAATCGAAACTAAAATAAACAAAACGAAAGTAAAGAAACTAAAAGGAGTGATAGATAATAGAAAAGGAAAATATATAGTGGGAAAATTTATGAGCATCACAAATACTTCCAGAGGCATTGGAATAAGTCGTGTAATTTCTATTTGTCCATCAATCTTTATTGCTTCAAACAAGAGCAAAAAGAAACCCAAAATGACATGTACACAACCACTTTAATAGAGCAATTTAGTCGAAACGTCACAAAACAGCTAAAACTTGTTGTCGGACAAAAGCACCTCATCTTGTTCTCACATTTAAGCCTTTTTTTTCTTCTTTCTCCTCTCCTTTTGGTGCAAAAGGGGGCATTGACAGGCACGAGCTTTTGACACCACACCACTTACGGTCCGTCTTTCATGAACAGTTCATCAAACTCCACCTTGTGCACATCACTATAGATAGCCGTGAGAAAAGCATGTATTATTCTCCGTTCGATTACGACAGATTTCTTCTTTTCTTCGGCATCAATAAAATAACAATGTAGGGATGGAGCAGGGGAAAAAAAATTATTAATAATAAATCCCAGAATGCATCAGTATGTCAGTGGCTCTTAGTTTTTTTTTTTTTTTCATTATTATTATCAGGCTGGTTTTTTTTTTCCTCCTAGGGGAGGGGATATAAGAAAAACGAGGAAATAGGGGCAGGGGTCCGGAAGCCACCGGGGTAAAGGAGAAGCAATAATGACTGTGGGAAGGAAGAAAATGCAAGGAGAAGGAGAGAAAAAATCTAATCGGAGGGGGTTAAAAAAAAAAAAGAAATCCGGATACCTTTACTACACAACAGGAAAGGGTCGAATTCACTAGTGACCCAATTTCGGTTCATCCAGATGATGGTGAAGAAAAAAACATAAGAAGGGGGTGAAGAAAAAGAAAGATTTTTCAAGGATAGATTTCTCGTAGACTATCGGTCGTTGACCGAATGAGATAACTTTTGCTTTTATAATTGCTTCCCCTTGAATTTCGGGGAAGTGCAGCATACCTGTTTCTTTTTTAATAAAATCATTATAAATGCACTCCTTTTTGACTATTCATATGAATGACTTTTGGCGTTGTTTATGGAGTTATAGTTTTATTTAGAAGAAAAAGAAGAAAAAAAAGAAGCTCAGTGTCCAGTTTATTGGAAGATATAATATCTTTTATTGATTAATTTATTTTATATTAATGATAAATTTTGCAATTCGGTGTTTTTTCGCTAAGAACATTACTCTGGAGCACCATGTGAGAAAAAATATGCAGCATGCAATTTTGAATCCATATACAGCATGCACTGGTTGTATATATAATAAGTATAAAACCAGTATACAGCATGTATAACGGTTATACATTGAATCAATATACAGCATGTATAACTGTTATACATTGAATCAATATACAGCATGTTTATCAATTGTACATTAAATCAATATATAACATGTATATCGGTTGTATAAAGATTCAATATACAGCATGTGTATTTGTTGTGCATTGAATCAATATACAGCAAGTGTATTTGTTGTACATTGAATCAATATACAGCTTGTATTTGTTGTACATTGAATCAATATACAGCTTGTATTCTGGTTGTATATTCAATCAATATTCAGTATGCACCGAAATCACCACCCTTAACATATATTTATAAAATCCTTGTCAAGAATGATGTCAAATAGTATACAGTAACATTAGGTATAGCAAAATTAACATTAAAACAATATTTAAAGAATATTTATCACTTGATATTTAAACGATGATGGTGAACTACAAATATCGAAACTCGTTTCACTGCCGGATGAAACAGAGAAGAGTTTAAATGTTATGTATTAAAAACACACCTTGAAGTTTCATAAGGCAATCTAATAGGTTTTGGTTTTTAAATCATGTCTTTCTATTAGACTTTAATAGCGCTTACGACCCTAATGTTTATCCTTTTTTGAATTTATTTTTCTAAAAACGTACATCAATAGAGTTGATAACGAAACATCCTGTGTAAGAATCTAACCGTATTTGTTGACATTTAATTAGAAAAAAAAATTATCGCTTAATTTGATAGAAATAAAAGTTTATATATTTTGTTTCCTAAATAATTTGGGACTGAATGCTTGAAAATAGATAATGGAAGAACCTGCTATCAATCTTTAATTGGAAAATTTTTCTTTAAGGCAGAAGCAAAGCATTTTCGTTTCCTTTTTCCTAATTTCCGAAATTAATTTATTTTATTTCCCTCTTCTCTAACTTTAGTTTCAAATGTCATAAAAAATGAAAATAAATTTTCAATTTTAACTATCCCTTCTTATTTTGGTCCAAAAATAAATATTTTTTAATCGTTAAAAACTTTAGTTGATAAAGCAAAAAAATAAGATTTATATAATAAAGCGTTAATAAATACGATGATATACAAGGTAAATTCAATAACTTGTAACAGTTATACGCGACTACCTGGTATCATGACTGTTTAATATAAACAACAATACTTAAAATTTTTACTTAATATACTTAAATTTTTAAAGAACTTAAAATTTTTATTTATTTATTTATTTTTTAAATTTTAAATGAATCTATTGAACTTACATCTTCATACATAGAGAAATTGTGAATCCCTATTTTTTTCAGTTTTGTACAATTTGAAACAATCCATACCCTTAAAAGTACAAAAAAAAAAGATTTTTTTTCCTTTTAGAAAACAATGGTGCATTCGCAAATTTTTGGCTAATTTATTGCATTGCTGTTGTAGCTTGTAACTTCAAAATTTAATGGATTTGACGTATTAGCTCAGTTCAATAACTGAAATACAAAAAATTAAAATTAAAAAAAAAATATTTTAAAACAAAGCTTGTTTAAAATATACGTTTGTTTAAAATAAACTATTTTTAAACAATAAATTCGATGTAAGGAACAAAAAATTATCAAAATTGCCTTTGTAATGTGACCTTAAAATTTGATAAATAGAATGTTACTCATGAAAACTTCTACAGTCACAAAAATATTTTTAGAGTGGTGCAATTTTTGAAAGACCAGTGTGAAAATAAACAAAACCACCATTTTTTGGAAGGATTCCCGGATACTTCCGCTTCCTTTATCAACTAAATATTGACTAGAAGAGAAGAATATATATTTTTTTTTTCTCAAAGTTTCACCTGCTGTTAGGTAAGGAAAGGGTTACGCAACCTGTTTAGTATTCTTAACCCTTTCGACTCCTTAAAATGCACCTGTATTCGAGAAGGAAGGGATTTCATTTCTTTTCTTCACCTCTCCTTTATTATCAGTTCCAGGAAGTGAATAAAAAATTCTTGTCTTTAATATTTGGATAAAATAATTTTAAAAAATGATATTTCGTTGCTAGTTTCATGGAAAATAATTTCCAAACATTTTTCTTGATCAAAAAGTAAATTTGTGAAGGGAGTATGTAATTTTTAAAAAAGAAATAATAATTAATGAAATTATTGTCGAAATAAATAACAAAAAAAGAGATCTTTGCTTTAAATTTCGTTTTTTCTTTTGTGTATGTGTCTTAAAATTTTTATTAGTTTCAAAATAACGCAGGACCTTAATCCTGAAATATTCAAAAAATAGCTTCGTCTGAAAAAATGAAGAAAATTTGTTTACAAATCGATATTGTTAATTTTATCTAGAAAAAGTTTTGATTGATAATGTAACAATGATTTTGGCGATTTCAAGATTCATTTTCCCCAAAATTAAATTTTTACTGTTGTGAAATGCTTTTTTTTAAATTAAATTTATAAACATAAAATTTTTGCATAAATGATGTTATTTAAAAGATTTCTATGAATTGTTTTGTTGAAATAATCAAAACAAATTTTTTTGTTGTGGTTCGAAGGCATCGAAAAGAGTAAAACTAACATCCCTCTAACCTCCCCGTTGAGTTAAACGAATACTGATCTTTGATTCCTACTATGCATTTGTAGACAGAGTTCTGCAGATATTTGAGAAGCGAGGAATAATGTTTAAATTTTTTTTCCATTCATACATGAGCGAAGAAAAAAAATTAGGTAAAATTGCAATACTGTATGGTAGTAATATTTTTGATAAAGGAAAAAATAAGCGATTTTAGTTAATGAATTTTAATGTACGATATTTTAAAGCATTCATTAGGCAAATTTTTCATGCATATATGATAACGGTTTATAATAAATTCTGGTTTTCAAAATAATAGGTTTTATTACCTCTTATTTAGTAAAAACTGAAAAGTAAATTGAAGAATTATAAAATTACATCGGTACTGAATTTGTCAATTATTAAAAATTCATCTAATAAATATTTAAAAATATATTTTGATTCAAATATATGAATAAAAGAAAAATTCTTCATCGATGTCAATCAAAATTATTCCTCGAATTTTGTGTCCTTTCAAATCTTTCACGCATACTAATAGAGGGTAGTATGAAATTTGTTTATTTTTTTTCTGAAATCAGGATTGAACATATCTTGTTAAAGACATTTTTTTTTATAAATTTAAGTGATTCAGATGTAGAAAATTAACAATAAAATAAGTAGATAAATAATTTTAATAGTAGAATTTGTTTTCGCCTGCGCTCCAGGTCCAAACTTTCGGATTAAGTTTTATCTGTGAAATAATATTACCAACATTATTTTTAACTTTAACTTTCATTTATAATTCAACTAGTTATTACTATTATTGACATAAAAATGATCAGTTTAAAATATTATAAAAAACAAAATTGTGTATTCTTATTTCTATTCGTAATTTTTGTTTATGCTGCTCTTCTTACTTAAAACCTAATAAACAAGATTTCTTAACTAAACACATCCTTTATTATAAAAAACAAAATTGTGTATTCTTATTTCTATTCGTAATTTTTGTTTATGCTGCTCTTCTTACTTAAAACCTAATAAACAAGATTTCTAAACTAAACACATCCTTTACTGTAGAAAAGTAATAAGCATAACATTTAAGGATAAAAATTGCATAAAATGTAATTTTTTTGAAAAAATTTATTTTTTTCATGTTACTCAGTGTAATTGGTGATTATTGACAAGGCACTTTTTTTTTAGCCCAATGAACAAGATTTACGAACTTTGCACCCATTTCTATCCAACTTCCAACACATGTAAACCCAGTATACCAACCAACAGGTGTTTTTAACAAAAAAAAAATAATAATAAAGTAACATAAGGAAAACGGAAATTGAAGAAAGTGTTTCGGAGACTTTACCCATCTCAGCAGGTGTTCAAAGGATTAAGTGCTTGGGCGCGTGTCTTCGCCCGGGGCGGCCACCCGTTTTTTTCTTATCTTTTTCTCTCTAATTTTTTTTTCTTATTAAAACAGTTGTTTTTCCTTTACTAGACTTAAGTATTAAAGGCGTTTCAGTTTCAGAGAATGATTTATTTATTATTTTCCCCTTCTCTTTTTTTTCTTTTTTTCTCACCTGTCAGCGTGAAAGATTTGATAATGTGTATAAGTGCCTTTGGCCACCCAAACTTAAAGTAGTAAAGTGTTGATTACAGATTGTTAACATGAAATTGATTTGAAACACGTGCCTTGGTTTATTATTATTTTATTTTCTATTGTTCTACTTTTTTTTCGAATGGGAAGAGTGAATTTTTTGATGTGCCCTCCCCCTTTCTTTATTGTGTTATGGTTTATAGTTGAAAATCAATAATAAAAATAAATTTCGATTGCTGTTGAATTTTTTCCTTACCTTCTAGAATTCTAAGTCAAATTAATTTAGAAGGGGGAAAAAGAACGATTCACTCTTTACTAATAATTGACATTTTTTAATATTGTTTTCCAAATCAAATGTTACAAGTTGGTGAAAATTCAAAATTTTGGGCTATAAAAATAACAACAAAAAAGAATAAATAATTAATATGCTTCGTAACATTGAAAATATAGATTACCACAACTGTAAGAAATTTAAAATTTTATTCTAAATTTTTTGTCTACTCTATTTAATAGTTTTATCCGAATCATAATATAATTGTTGTAGTCGGGAATCATGCAAAGAGGAAATTTTTGGTGCGCCTTAAGGATTCTGTCCTGAGAGAAAAAATTTTTTAACTCCTAACATATTTTTATGATTTTATTTAAATGCTCGTATCATACAGATAACTTCGAGAAAATTATTTTTGCATTAGTAAATTGGGGGATAAGTCATATCTAACTATATATCAAAATCTAACGATGGTGTCGTAGTTTTCCATTGTTGTCGGTGCATTTTAATTGGCCGAAAAATCACATGGTAGGATCTAGTTTTCCCAATTTGATTATCATATTGGTCAGGTTGTCATCAGCATAAAATTGAAATAAGCCATAAAGGTATTGTTTTCCTATAAATATTTTTCGTATCCTTAATTTTTGGTATTAACCTGTATTGTTATTATTACGTTTTTGATTTTGTTTGTCTTCAAAATTAAAACTTTAAAGGGATTGTTTTTATTATCAGAATAACATAATTCTACGTTACATTTTAAGATAAAGTTGTTTAAATTGGTGTCTAAATTTTAGTAACTGTTTTACTGATATGCGTTGCAGTTAAAGAGATTCGTTAATTAATTTAGAACTTAACTTTTAGTCTCGTGCACAAAATGATGAATCCAAAAATTTTATTTGAAATATGTCCTTCCGTTTAGTGAGCAAAAATATTAAATTACAACTGCAAACTCACCAAATTTCTTATAACAATATACTTTCAATTTTAAATATTATTACAAAAAATGATTTCTTAGAAAAATGATTACTTAGTAGATGTCCACTAATAGATCTTAACTGTAGCATGTGGGAAATATATGGACTTGGGAAGTGGTGACACAAGTGTTCTTTTTTGTACATATATTTTAAGTTGAATAGTTTCAACTGTTTTTTTTGCCAAGAAACAACAATTATTGCAAAGCAATCATCGGGATTGGTGAACCATCAGCGAACAAGGAGCTTAGCCCCCTAGTATCATCATTAGAGCCCGGATTTTGATGACCTAAAAAATCTCAACTAATGCCCTTAAAAAGTGCAAAAAATGCCCTTAAAAAGGACCAAAATTGCCCTTAAAAATGCAAAATTTCGCAAAAAATGCCTTAAATTAAGCAAAAATATTGAATTAAAAAAATATTTCGGTCTTTAAAATTATTATGAGTAATTTAAAAAATATAAAGCAATGCAATACTTCATTAAAGTTTTAAAAAAATGTTTTATAGCCTAAAATAACAAAAAAAGGAAAATATATTGACACCAAAATATTTTTATTTTGTATAGAAACTTTAATGGATATAACAACTTCCATCTCATAATATTACTAAATATCAGAATTATATTGAATTATTAAATGTTTCTTGATAATTTTAAATGTAAGCGAGCGTCTCTTGTCTGAAAGTAAATTTTCATTCCTGCAGAAGCTTCTTTCAACGTCTACTGATGTTATAGGTGTGTACTTGAAAAAGACGGTCTCACTTACTTACAATTCTTCTTCAATTAGAAAAGATTTTGCTTCACCTGTTAATATTCTATAGATTTTCTTCATTGTTTGGAAGCCAGTGTAATAATGAAAATTGATAAAAAATAGTAAAAATTGGAAAAAATTAACAAAAAAACTTTAAAAAAATGCATTAAAATGCAAAATACGCCCCAAAATTTAAAGAAAAATGCCCTATAAATCTAAAAAAATGCTCTAAAAGACAAAAAATGTCCAAAAATGCAAAAAATGCATAAAAATGCACATGTCATCAAAATCCGGGCCTTAATCATCATATTTGTTTTGGTTTAGTTGCACGTATATATCCAAAGAAGCAATTTATCCATGGCCAAAAAATCTGATAACCTTTAAATTTAAAGCTGTCTTGATACCCTGTGAAGTCAATAAATAAAATAATTTCATTTTTATCTTGAATAAGTATTTTTTACTTATTTATTTATTTGTTCAATTAAATTTGCTGATGACCATCTTATTACTAGTACTCAGATATAGGTTCAGCGTTGAATCATAATGTTAATACTTTGAAGCGTAATACAGTGCACGTTTGCTGCAATTTTAAGAACAAAGTGTTTGAATATAATCCGATTCTGGCCCTAGTTCGATTCCGGGAAGGAATATTTGTACTGTAATATTGTAAGACTTATAATATTTCAAAGTTATTGAAAATTTAGCATTAGCATTGATTCAACAAACTTCAGAATACAAATATAAACTGTTAAATCCAGCTCATTGTAATTTTGAATATGCTGCAATTTCAAATGAAATTGCAGCATATTTAAAAATCAAATGAAATTCTGTTCCATTTAAAGCTAAGCTAACTTGTGAGCTAATGCAATGAAAGCAGGAGCAAATTTAAGGGTCTCCTCATTTAGGACTTCTCATAAAACAGTAAAATTTTTATATATAGTAGATAATAATAACAATAGTACTTTTCATAAATTACGATTTGGTTTTCAGTCAGAATAGCATTTATAAGAACTATGCAATAAAAAAAGAAACTGAAATTTTTTTGAAAAAAAGCACTAATATCCTTTAATAATGCCGTAACACTCCTTATTATGGATTCAACAATTTTTTTTAAAACAAAGTCACACTTATACTAAATTCTTCATTTTTATTCTAAATTCTTCATTTTTATACTAAATTTTCTTCGTTTATTCATTATTATTATTATTATAGTTTATATATTATTCGTATGTTTAAAGTTACATTGACTTCTGTTTATTTTCTGTTTATTCTGTTTAGTAATATAATTATAAATAAATTGTATATAAATTATATATAAATAAATTATATATAACTTGCATTTTCTGCTTTTAGAAATGCATATTTTCTTAACTGCCAAAATGTTTTTTTTCAAGAAGCAGTAGAATAATAATAATAAGTCTTAACTCAATTGAAATGGTTAAAAAAAATGCATAACATTATTAATCAATACTTTTTTTCAGCATTTCAAAACACCAAATTTCTGAATTACTTTAACTAATTTTAAATGAAGTTTAAGTTTAAAAACTCAGAGCAATTTCAAATAAGTTTAGTAAATGTATTAGTAAAGAGCTGATAAGGGTTTAATAGAAATACTGAATTCTGCAAAACTTATGTTACATTATTGCATAGTATAATCTTTTCATTCAAACTATGCAATACTTTTGGCATTAATTCATTGAATTATTTTATTTAAAGTAAAAATTTAAACTGAGTTCTGAATTTGAATTATATTACTCCAGATAAATTTCTCTCTTTCATTACAACTGAATACACTCTGTCATAAATTAGAAATAAATAAATGAATAAAATTCTAAATTAATTTTTTAAATTGATTTATTTAAGTGTTTGATATAAATTTATAATATAATTTATTCCAATTTAACTAAAAGGCTTAACAATTTTTTCTTAAAATATAAAATAAAAAAAAGTATGACATGTGTATAATATTTTTCTGAATTATGTTGTATGAAAGCATTAAAATTTTCTCACTTAATAATAAATTAAAAGAAAACTGCCAAAGTCAAAAGTATTTTAACTCTTTCTTACAACAGAATACCAATAAAAACAAAATTTTCCTGCTTTTTCCCGAAGTTAAAATATTCTAATTAGCAGCCGTGAATATATTGTAATATTTAATGACTCCCCCCTTTTTCCGAGGAGCAAGATATATTTAAAATTGAATTAATTATCTCCCCCGCTCCCCTAGCTAATTTCCACCATTTTCCTCCCCTTTCCTCATATATCTACGCTCTACCTATACATCGTTGAAACAAATAAAAAAGAAGGAATAAAATATAATAAAAAATATTTAATAGCCTGATGCGAGGGAGGTTCCGTCACCCTGCATAGCCCGGGTAACAAATGATCATGTGTGTATTCAAAGGGTTAGTGAAAAAGAACGAGTATACGCCCTTTGTGGACAATGATTGGCTTTTGCAACCCTTTCGCCCATCCTCTCATTGGTCGCCGCCTAGTTTACAGCGTTACCATGACAATCGTTCATTGGTTGGACACCTTTTTCTTCCACCATTTTTTTTAGTTATTAATGATTATACCGGAAATAGTACTTAGCTTATTTTAGGTAGTTCATTTCTCGGTATGGGTGGTAATCTATTTTTGGCAATTCTCTTCAATTTTGGCTTAGTTTTATTATTTTTTTATATTTTTCTTTCTCTTTTTCCGTTTGCGTTGCATGCCGAGTGTTTTAATTGAAATGAAAGTTATTTATTTATTCAGTAATCGTTTCCAAATGTGAGAAGTTTGAAGGGTAGATCATTGTATTTGGGCTTATGCTTGAATTTCTAAAAAAAAAAAAAAAATTTCTCAGAAGATGTGGAAGTTAAATTAGAGGAATTATAATCTTAATTATAAAAAAATAGTTCTCAGAATTTAAAAAAAATAATAATAATAATCTGTATTAAGTTAAGAAAGGACAGTGTTTTCGATTCAAACTCATGAAATTAATTTAGTCGAAATTGTTTAGTGCAATAACGAAAAAAAGGAAATGGAATTGTTTGCCCTTTTTTAAACCCACCTTTTTTGAAGCTGTAATGTAAATTCCAATTGAAACAAAAATAAAAATAAATATAATAAAAGCAATAAAGATTACTAAATTAGATTAGAATAGTATAAAATAGTTAAAAAATACGTCAATGATTAATTGGAATGATATTGCTTCATTATTTAGTAATATTAATGGAATACTATTTATTATTAAGAGAATTATATTAAGAGTAAGAATATTATACGTTAATTCAAAAATAATGGCTTATACTTGAATTTCTAAAAAAATTTTCTTTCTCAGAAGCTGTGGAAGTTAACTGAGAGAAATTAAAATCTTAACTATAGAAAATAGATCTCAGAATTAAAAAAAAGAATCTCAGAATTCAAACTCATGAAATCAAAAAATTTTAATCAAAAAATTTTAATGCAATAATAAAAAAGGGAAATGAAATCGTTTGTACTTTTTTAAACCCACCTTTTTTAAAGCAGTAATGTAAATTCCGATAGTAACAAAAATAAAAATTAATATAATAAATGCAATAAAGATTACTAAATTAGATTAGAATAGTATAAAATAACACAACAAAAAATTAATTTGAATGATATTGCTTCATTATTTAGTATAATATTAAAAGAATATTATTTATTATTAAGATAATGGGAATAAGAATTAGGAATATTATACATTAATTATATTATAAACATTAATTATATTATTAATTATACATTAATTATATTATAAGAATATTATAAAAAAAGTGTAATAAAGTGTAAAAATAATTTATTTATTATGTTGCAGTTTGCATGTAATATAAATAAAATAGTGATATCGCTTGTAAGCAATTGGATTTGGTGTTATTAATTTCTTGTTGTTGTCCGTTATTGAAGTCTCTCGATTATATAAAAGAAAAACTTGCTTGGCGAACATTTTAATTGTCAGTTTTTCATTGAAAAAAAAAAAAGATCTTTAATGAACAGACGATCCAGATATCATTAGCTGTGTATAGAATCATTTATCTCAGCAGTAATTTTTACATTTACTCTAATATTTCTTTGATATTATAGCCGTTGTTATATATGTATTTAAATTTTGATATTATGATTTAAAATTAAGGGCTTCATACTAAAAGTGCAACCCTACATCGCGAATTTTTTTTTTTTTTTTTAGAAATTATCGTGCGACATTTTTGATACATACTTAAAAAAGCAGTGAACTCGAAATAAATTATTTATTTTGAACTGTGTATGTCATCTTGCTATGAGGAATTATCTAGGCTTTCGAAAGAACAAACAACTAAAATACTTTATAAAGCTATTATACATTTTTAAAAATCGCCAATTTGTGGACATTGTTTTGTACCTAAATGAAAATCATTAAAGTTTAAATGATAATTCTAAACTTTTACATTTTTCTAAGAACCAAGTAACTTTTCAAATAGCTAAAAATTAGATCATGCACACTTTTCATTTTCATAAAATGGTTTAATTGCAACTCTAAAAGAAGACTATCGCAGATACACAGACACTTGACCTATGAATTCAGCGCAAGCTTATCGTTTATAAGCAAGAGGGCGTGTTAAAATCAAGCTATGTTTTACGTAATTGAAGAATATGTAATGAAAGAATTGAAATCTTTGTGAAAGAATATAGAATGTGTCTCTTTTGAGAATTGATACTTGACGTTCTTGACGCACGCGAAAAAGAACGGAAAGAACGGTTGTTAACATAAACAAATACCACGTTTTAACTACCAATCAGAATCGAAATACTCAAACTACGTCACTTGCAGGTATCCCATTATGGTTTTCCGAAATATTGACATTGTGCACGATTTTCATTATTATAGAGGGAGCTGGTTAAAGGCGTGCAAACCTAACAGTTGAAAAACTACTACAAACTGACAACAGTTATAAAAATAGTAAATGATTACCTAAAAAGCGTTATTTCATGTGGTAACTGATTATTCGGAAAATAACCTAAATGATGATTAATGATTTTAAAAAATTTTATCCTTTAAATATTGTGTTAGTATTTTAAAAATTCTTCGCTGTGAAGAACGTAAATTGTTGACGATGTTTTGCCGATTTTTATTATGTTAGTGTTAGCCAATAATATGCAGTTTCATTTATTTTGGAACAAGCACTGAAAAAGTTACTTTGAACATTGACCTAAAAATAAAAGTAAAATAAAATAAAATTCGATTTGGTCATCGTGATTAAACTCCAATGTCTCGAAATCGAAATAATTCTAAATTATTTAATTTAATATATAAAATCTAAACAAAAACATTGAAAGTATTCTTTTAATAAAAGTAATAGTAAAAAAATTGTCATAGGTAACGATGAAATACTAAAGTAATATACTCCCTGAAATATTCTAATAATTTAAGAAATTCGAATATTTGATATTTATCATATCTTTGAGTAGAAATATTTATATTATGAAGCTGTAAAATATTTTTTAAAAAAATATTTCAGTGTTATTTTTATTAACTTATATTAAAATTTAATTTCATTCAGAAATGAAATTTACATATATGCATTAGATAATAACTTAAAACTAAACGGCTATGTTAGTTTTCATTTGTTATTCTAATATTTTGGAGTTGAGGTGATTTTTAAAAGTAAATATTGCCTAGCTAATAGAATCAAACTTTTTAAAAAATAGTTCGATTGTATAAGAAATAATTTCCTATAACTGATATTAAGTAGTAGACTTTATCCTATCTACCTCATTTTAGAATCAAATATCATTTTTAAATGCTCAGATTATTGATGCATATTTTATTTTCTAATAGTTTCAAAAGTAGATCTTATATACTGAAAGAGATATCTTTTAACAGAAAGCTGTAGTCAGTGATTAAATACTTTTATTTTAATAGAATGTTATGATGTTTCTGCCTCTAATGTAATTCTAAAGATGATTTTCTTAAACTAAGAAAGCATGTTATGTCCGATAGAAAAAAGTTGAACTAAATATCAATAGCAAAGCTTAGCTTTATATTATGTGATGTAATTATTTTGTATTTGTTTTATCTTTTTATATTAAATTTCTTAAACGCTGCTGTTTTGGTTGTTTAACTTTATGGTACGTTTTGTTTTGCTGCGTAAAAAGTGAGAAACTAATAAACTTGAAATTTTACGTAGAAAAATGTGCAGGAAATACAATGCAATAAAAAAGTTAACATTCCATAATTAGTACCGGGATAAATTATTGTTAAACTTGTAGTTAAAAATGTCACGTTGACCGCTAAGCAGTTCACAGTAATGCAATTACAAAAGTTGACGTGCTGAAAGCCCGCTTTTTATTTATGAAGTAGACGCAAGCTTTTTTTTTTAAATTTAATTTTAATTAATTTATTTATTTTTATTATTATTATTTCTATTTGTTTTAAAGTTATTACAACTTCTTATTCGCCAATCTTCTTCTATTTTTTTTTCTTCTTTTTTTTTAAAAAAAATTTTTTTATTTATCAGTTATTGTATAAACATTTATGCCTCGGAGATCTTCATATCCTAAGCTCAAATTAGATTAGATGCTTAAAAAAAAAGAGAGGCTAAAATTTAATATAATAATAATAAATAATGACAGATTAAGATATTATATGTTCCTTTTAGTGATCTTAAACGTGTATATTGAAATTATTAAAAATATCAACGGTTTTAAAAACCGTTTCCAATTGAACCGTGATGCAATATAAGGTTATCGTTACATATAATCAAAGAAAATTACTTCTCATTGATCACTGCTTATTGTGACGCATATTCTGTATTCCTAAGTTTAAATACTGCAGGTAGAGTTGATTAGTTTTCAAATCTTGGCAGATATTCTGTCGTTTTGTTGCGATTAACGTATTAGCAAAATTTGCTTACATAAAATTATAAAAATCATATAATTTATAAGGAAAATGATAACTTTTTTTATCGTTTCTATGATAACTTCTTTATTGTATGACTAAGAAGCAATTACGGGAGTTAGTGGACGGAGAGAACAGGGGCAAAAATTCCTAGTTAATTAAAAATATATATATTTTAAGAAAAATGAAAACACTGCAAATTTATGTTAGTATCATTTTCACTATATCAGCCTTTTTTTGAAACTATATTTGATTTCAACCTGATATCTGTATTGATTCTGATTTTGCCCCAAAACCTTTTCATTTTAAAAATATTGAATATTTTTCGATATGTAAGATATAGTTCAATATTTACACAGACTACTTCAGATTTCGCGATGAAATTTGCGTCGATAAATACGTTTTCTTAAAAGAGTTGAGCAAATATTTTGAAATTACAAAAATGACGACGATTCAGAAACTCGAAATGAGAATTATTTATACTGTCTAATAAATAAAAATTAAATTTTGCTGGTTGTATTATTGCTACTAGTTTATTTTAAATCCAGCTTATGTAACTTTATGTAAAATTTCGTAAAATATTTTTATTATGTTTCAAATAAATTGGCATTAGTGGCGTTAGCTTAGCTTATCGGAATTAGCTTAGCTCTATCTTGAGAAATTGTCTTTATTTTAGATAAAGAAATATGAAAATGAAAATTTGAAATCTGCATCATGATTTTAATGAATGTATATAACTAAAATTAGCTGATATTGAAAAAAAAGAAAAAAAAATAACGCAAGGCAAAATTGGTTATGATATTTGCTCATATTTTAGACACACAATGTTATTTTGAAAATTTTTTATTAAGTTAATATTTTGTTTATTTAAGGAGCAAATGTTTTTATATGAATAATTGATGAATACATCGTTTATGCATTAACAGACAAAAATATGAAATTAAAAATACATTTTTTAGCAATTCCTGTTGAGCTTTTTATTCGTTCTTTTTTTAAAAAAATCTCTTATTTATAAAATGCTTATATTGTCGTTTTCATCTTTTTCGTTTTCTAATTTATTGTATTGTTCCGTATTGTCCTGAAAATAATTTGTATTTGTAATGTTTTCAATTAATATGTAAGAGAGAGGGCTTTAATATGGGTATTTTTTACAGATTAGTCAAAAAACTTTATTAAATGCTATTTTTTACTCATAAATTATTCTTTTAGTTAATGACTTGGACGTTTTACTGCATTCAGGTTTATATTTGGATTTAAAAAGATGCTTAGTTTTTCCATAATAATTTTTTTGAAAGAATGATTGTTTTTTCACACTTGCCCCACTACACGGGATTAGTATTCTTTTGGAAGTCTCTCCTAATTAAATTAGCTACAGTTTTTTTAGAAGACTACCATCGTTCGTTAATAATTTCGTTAAAACGAGAATTGTAATTTTGATCCATTTTTCTAATAATACGATCATAAAGTCGTTTTTAGTAGGATTGTGAATCTTGACTTGAAATCTGAATTCTATTATTACATTAACGTATGGTAAAAATAATTTATCAGTAAATTAGCTTGAATCACAAATTACTTAAGTTATCCTAGAGATTTAATTTCTGTGCATCAAGTTCTTACAAAAACATCAGGTTTTGAAAACAGTCATTCGATTAAGGCATAGTGGATCACAATTTGTATTTTGAAATCTTAGATTAGGGGAAGCTAATTATAATTTAACTTTAAGTTGTCAAAATATTAGAATTTATTGTACTTTAAATCGTATTTTTAATGTACCAATTTCTTACTAACACATCTCTTAATTTTCAAAAACGCTTATTCTAGTTATGGTCGTAAATGTACTGCTAATTTTAATTATTACTCGTGTTAAAAATTTATTATTTAACTAACGTTACCTTTATTTTTCAAAAACGATGTCTTCTGTTGTTGTAAAAAAATTAGTATGACTAATTAGAAACTTAATATTTTTATAATAATTTTTTTTATTCCAGTTTAGATTTGCACTCTAAAATCAATGTAAAATTAATCTATTACTTTTAATGTTCTAGTGTGTTTCTACGAAAAAGTGGGTTGCTATGTCTGTGAGAAAAGGGAGGAAAAACAATCACTCAACAAAAATAATTTTTAAAAAACTTCTCATAGAATAGACATTCTATTATATCCCATTTATGGGTATATTGTAAGACTTTGAAATAAATTTATTCATAAAGAATCACTTAAGCATATATTTTGATGACTTTTTCTTCATGTCAGAATACTAGGCAAATCGGAAGGCTTTTTTTATAGATATATATAATATTACTAATTATTTTTGCGATTTGCATTTAATATATTTTTTTTTAAAAGTTATTTAGTGCCGTACGAAAAACAATATATTTCTGACTATGACGTTTTTTTACTGACTGATTAATTTAGCCTGGCATTTAAATTAATGTAACTGAATAAATAATTTTTATGCCATGCTCTACGGTTTCATGATAAAATTACCAAATTTTACTACATTTATAACATTTTGACAGGCATTATGAAACAATATTTTATTTTTAATTTTTTCAAAATCATTAATCAAATCAATCATAACTAAATCAAAATCATAAACCAAAGCAATTCGGCAAAAATTTCCGAGTTTTTCGGTGTTCCCATAGAACCAGTAACACCGTAAAGTGTTACTGGTTCATTTTTTCCATAAAGACCATTTTTTCCCCTCAGTGCATGATCATTTCACTCTGTATGTTTTCAAAATTTTTGTTAACATTGAAACAAAATATATATATATAAATGCTGAGTCACAATATTGTTTTGAGAGCTTCATCTGAAATTTAATTGTTATTAAATTTTAGTAGACAGGTATCTGTAAAAGCACTTGAACATTTTTCGAAAATTAATAAGCATTAAATTTTCTTAACGACTCAAAATTTGGAATATCGGGTTGCATAACGTCATCATGAATCTTATAGGCTCACGTTAGCACCATATTGAAATTGTATGAAATTTGAGAAAGGTTATCGTTCTTCGTGACCCAAAACTTCAAACATTGTATCAATATATATTTCTTTTTTTCTTTGTGTGTTTGTACAAATATCTCGAGTTTTAATGAAAACTAGTGAGCTGCGCCCCCTGCTCGCTAACGCTCGCCAACCCCCGGAAATTGCTACGCAATCTTATATGGTTTGCTTCCCTCGCTACTAACTTAGGTACATTGCAAATGCACAAAATTATAAGAATTCAAAACAATCATTCAAATCCATATAAAATTTCTTTTTTTTTTTAAAAAAAATTAACAAATTTAAAAAAATTAAAAATAATTAATTCTTTTTTCTAAAAAAAAAACCGTTTAAGTTTTTAAAAGCGCTATATGTTGAGCCACCTCAACTAGATTCGGCATGTGACATTTTTAGCGGCAATCATTGGTCGATTCGCCGTGTAAGAGAAATAGTAACGTAAACAAAACAAAGCAAACGTTGCCACCGGCGGAAAAGAAATACAGCCAAAATTTGGGAGCCAC